>NC_092150.1:1523738-1698738 GCF_045791955.1 Oncorhynchus clarkii lewisi
ATTAGTTACACCTTCATAGTATTGAGTTACACACAACCCTTTTGTCCTCAAAACAGCCTCAATTCATTGGGGCATGGACTCTACAAGGTGTCGAAAGCCTTGTAGACACGGATGCTGGTCCATGTTGACTCCAATGCTTCCCACAGTTGTGTCAAGTTGGCTGGAAGTCCTTTGGGTGGTGGACCATTCTTGATACACAGGAAAAAATGTTGAGTGTGAAAAACCCAGCAGTTCTTGAAACAAACCGGTGCGCTTGGCACCTACTACCATACCCCATTCAAAGGCACTTAAATATTTTGTTGTGCCCATTCACCGTCTGAATGGCGGACATACACAATCCATGTCTCAATTGTCTCAAGGGTTAGGACAGACCACAATCCACTCTCTCTCCCCCTCCCTCTCACCTCTGGTGTCTTGGGGCAGTCGGCCTTCTGCCAGACGAGGACCCCAAAGTGAGTCCAGGAAAGCAGGGAGCCCAGGACGTACCCCACGGCGTTACGAAGCGTTCCACAGGCCAGGAGAGGGAAGTACAGTACAGGGTAGTAGAACAGCGAGACGATAATCCAATACTCTGGGGGGGGAAACACAACAGGAAATAGACGTAAGAAACTAAAACATTATTAAACTCCATCCTGTCTCTCTGTTACTATACTGTCTCTCTGTTACTATACTGTCCCTCAGCTGTTATTTTACTGTCTCTCAGCTGTTACTATACTGTCTCTCTGTTACTATACTGTCTCTCTGTTACTATACTGTCTCTCAGCTGTTACTATACTGTCCCTCAGCTGTTATTTTACTGTCTCTCTGCTGTTACTATACTGTCTCTCTGTTACTATACTGTCTCTCTGTTACTTTACTGTCTCTCTGTTACTACACTGTCTCTCAGCTGTTACTATACTGTCTCTCTGTTACTATACTGTCCCTCAGCTGTTACTATACTGTCCCTCAGCTGTTACTATACTGCCTCTCAGCTGTTACTATACTGTCTCTCTGTTACTATACTGTCTCTCTGTTACTATACTGTCTCTCAGCTGTTACTATACTGTCTCTCAGCTGTTACTATACTGTCTCTCAGCTGTTTCTATACTGTCTCAGCTGTTACTATACTGTCTCTCAGCTGTTTCTATACTGTCTCAGCTGTTACTATACTCTCCCTCAGCTGTTTGAGCTTGTGTGTACAGTATAACATTGTGGTTGCTTAGTAAAGCCTTCCGTCATTTCAATACAAAGTTTATAAAGCTTTAGCTAAGTCGAAAAGAAAAGACACAAGTAGAAAAAAACAATCACATTATGTAACAACAACTATTGCATGAATGATCCAACTGTTCTGAGTATTGTGTCAACATAATGTTTTTTACACCACTGGCTTTTCTTTCGAACAGATGCCCCTCTTTTCAAATGACTCCCAGCTAGTAAATCAAACAGTGAATCAGACAGACTACAATATCTGGTTAGGAGTATGACTCACTATCCACAATGCTTCACAGACCCACAGGGCTAGAACTGGCCATGTCGGACACAAGGATTCAGAAAGACCTCATATTGGCAGAATAAAGCTCCAAAAGTAGATTTAGAAAATCCAATTAAAGTTCTCAGTTGCCCTCTTGGTCAAGTCCTCTTTTGTGAAAGAAGGATTTTTTACCTCAAGGGGATAAAAAGTTTTTAAAAAATAAAAAAAACACGACAAAAGAATATAGCTGCGAGGAGTAATGACCAGGGATCACAGGATGACACAGTGACAAACGTACAGCACGGACATATTTTTAATGCATATTTGTTTTGTTATTCTCAAAGCCATTAAAGGTTGAGTATACGTTTGTCCATAAATGTTCCAATATGTCTATTATGTGTAAATAGTTAATGACTGGTAGAGACCAAAATGTAGTTATTTTGTAAGATACAACCTATTAGATGAAATCGTATAGATTTTTTTTCCATTTTAGATGTCGCGCTAGCTGTTCAACCTGAACACATTCACAAATCATGGGAATTTGTTGCCCTATGCTGACTTTCATTATGTTGCAAGGCAATTCCCCCCAGGCCTGCTCCCTCTGTGGCTAAAGCCAGGTAAAAAAAACTTTTTTTTCTATGAAATGAAATGAAATGAAATAAAATACATGTTAATACTGCACTCTAACCCCACACATTCCTTTGCTGGATTCATGATAGTGCTGTTAGAACTTTAAAACCTGATATAGTTTTGTTGGAATTTGCAGCTGTTGTTTGTAAGTCATTAATCTGCCAACTTCTGTTGACTTACCGGGCCTTTAAAGACTGATGTAAGGGGTCTAAATGCAGTGGTCAGTAGAAAAACTAACGATGAGTTTGACATATTTTACAGGAAACGAAATAGTCGCCAGTTATTGTTGCCCGTGGTGTAATCATGTCTAACCAGTGGGCTCCAGAGTCTAGCTCAATTTCAGTCAGTAGCTATCCTTCTAAATTCATTGGGCAATGGATAAACTAACCATTAGCTTAACATATTTGGCTGAAAACTAATTTGTAACGAGCTGTTGTTGCCCATGGTGAAATGATCAAACTCACTGGCTCCTGAATCCTCATGAGCTCTCGAGTCTAGAAGCAGCCGAGCGTTAGCGTTAGCTAGCTAGCGTCGCAAATTAGAATTTCGCTAGGTGTTTTACAAAAGAACTACTGAGATGACTCACACACTGCAGTTAGCTAGCAAGCCCTGCTAGGTAACAGTGTTATTGTCACAGGAATGTTTTAATTAACTGTCATTGAAGTTGGTGGTTACTACTGGTTTCAGAACCGAGGCGAGAAAAACTGCCCGCCATGTTTTGTGTTTTGGTAAGGGCTCAGAGTAATGTCACGCACCCAAGAAGCCTCAACCAATGACCCAATGGTTATTATTGACTTGAGGTCATTTCCATCTTAAAGGACCCGTGAGCAGCAATATGTCTTAAAGGACCCATGAGCAGCAACATAAAGGACCCATGAGCAGCAACATAAAGGACCCATGAGCAGCAACATAAAGGACCAATGAGCAGCAACAGAAAGGACCCATGAGCAGCAACATGTCTTAAAGGACCCATGAGCAGCAACATAAAGGACCCATGAGCAACAACATAAAGGACCCATGAGCAGCAACAACATAAAGGACCCATGAGCAGCAACATAAAGGACCCATGAGCAGCAACATAAAGGACCAAAGAGCAACAACATAAAGGACCCATGAGCAACAACATAAAGGACCCATGAGCAGCAACATAAAGGACCCATGAGCAGCAACATAAAGGACCAAAGAGCAACAACATAAAGGACCCATGAGCAACAACATAAAGGACCAAAGAGCAACAACATAAAGGACCCATGAGCAACAACATAAAGGAACCATGAGCAGCAACATGTCTTAAAGGACCCATGAGCAGCAACATAAAGGACCCATGAGCAGCAACATAAAGGACCCATGAGCAGCAACATAAAGGACCCATGAGCAGCAACATGTCCTAAAGACCCATGAGCAGCAACATAAAGGACCCATGAGCAGCAATATGTCTTAAAGGACCCATGAGCAGCAACAGAAAGGACCCATGAGCAGCAACATAAAGGACCCATGAGCAGCAACATGTCCTAAAGACCCATGAGCAGCAACATAAAGGACCCATGAGCAGCAATATGTCTTAAAGGACCCATGAGCAGCAACAGAAAGGACCCATGAGCAACAACATAAAGGACCCATGAGCAGCAACATGTCCTAAAGGACCCATGAGCAGCAACATAAAGGACCCATGAGCAGCAACATAAAGGACCCATGAGCAGCAACACAAAGGACCCATGAGCAGCAACATAAAGGACCCATGAGCAGCAACATGTCCTAAAGGACCCATGAGCAGCTACATAAAGGACCCATGAGCAGCAACATAAAGGACCCATGAGCAACAGCATAAAGGACCCATGAGCAGCAACACAAAGGACCCATGAGCAGCAACATAAAGGACCCATGAGCAGCAACATGTCCTAAAGGACCCATGAGCAACAACATAAAGGACCCATGAGCAGCAACATAAAGGACCCATGAGCAGCTACATAAAGGACCCATGAGCAGCAACATAAAGGACCCATGAGCAACAACATAAAGGACCCATGAGCAACAACATAAAGGACCCATGAGCAGCAACACAAAGGACCCATGAGCAGCAACATAAAGGACCCATGAGCAGCAACATGTCCTAAAGGACCCATGAGCAGCTACATAAAGGACCCATGAGCAGCAACATAAAGGACCCATGAGCAGCAACATAAAGGACCCATGAGCAGCAACATAAAGGACCCATGAGCAACAATATGTCTTAAAGGACCCATGAGCAGCAACATAAAGGACCCATGAGCAGCAACATGTCCTAAAGGACCCATGAGCAGCAACATAAAGGACCCATGAGCAGCAATATGTCTTAAAGGACCCATGAGCAGCAACAGAAAGGACCCATGAGCAGCAACATGTCCTAAAGGACCCATGAGCAGCAACATAAAGGACCCATGAGCAGCAATATGTCTTAAAGGACCCATGAGCAGCAACAGAAAGGACCCATGAGCAGCAACATAAAGGACCCATGAGCAGCAACATGTCCTAAAGGACCCATGAGCAGCAACATAAAGGACCCATGAGCAGCAACATAAAGGACCCATGAGCAGCAACATAAAGGACCCATGAGCAACAACATAAAGGACCCATGAGTAGCAACATGTCTTAAAGGACCCATGAGCAGCAACATGTCTTAAAGGACCCATGAGCAGCAACATAAAGGACCCATGAGCAGCAACATGTCTTAAAGGACCCATGAGCAGCAACATGTCTTAAAGGACCCATGAGCAGCAACATGTCTTAAAGGACCCATGAGCAACAACATAAAGGACCCATGAGCAGCAACATGTCTTAAAGGACCCATGAGCAGCAACATAAAGGGCCCATGAGCAGCAACATAAAGGACGCATGAGCAACAACATAAAGTACCCATGAGCAGCAACATAAAGGACCCATGAGCAGCAACATAAAGGACCCATGAGCAACAACATAAAGGACCCATGAGCAGCAACATAAAGGACCAATGAGCAACAACATAAAGGACCCATGAGCAACAACATAAAGGACCCATGAGCAACAACATGTCTTAAAGGACCCATGAGCAGCAACATAAAGGGCCCATGAGCAGCAACATGTCTTAAAGGACCCATGAGCAGCAACATAAAGGGCCCATGAGCAGCAACATAAAGGACCAAAGAGCAACAACATAAAGGACCCATGAGCAACAACATAAAGGACCCATCAGCAGCAACATAAAGGACCCATGAGCAGCAACATAAAGGACCCATCAGCAGCAACATAAAGGACCCATGAGCAGCAACATAAAGGACCCATGAGCAACAACATAAAGGACCCATCAGCAGCAACATAAAGGACCCATGAGCAGCAACATAAAGGACCCATGAGCAGCAACATAAAGGACCCATGAGCAGCAACATAAAGGACCCATGAGCAGCAACATAAAGGACCCATCAGCAGCAACATAAAGGACCCATGAGCAGCAACATAAAGGACCCATGAGCAACAACATAAAGGACCAAAGAGCAACAACATAAAGGACCCATGAGCAACAACATAAAGGACCCATCAGCAGCAACATAAAGGACCCATGAGCAGCAACATAAAGGAACCATGAGCAGCAACATAAAGGACCCATGAGCTGCAACATAAAGGACCCATGAGCAACAACATAAAGGACCCATGAGCAGCAACAACATAAAGGACCCATGAGCAGCAACATAAAGGACCCATGAGCAACAACATGTCTTAATGGACCCATGAGCAACAACATGTCTTAATGGACCCATGAGCAACAACATAAAGGACCCATGAGCAGCAACATAAAGGGCCCATGAGCAGCAACATAAAGAACCCATGAGCAACAATATGTCTTAAAGGACCCATGAGCAGCAACATAAAGGACCCATGAGCAGCAACATAAAGGACCAAAGAGCAACAACATAAAGGACCCATGAGCAACAACATAAAGGACCCATGAGCAACAACATAAAGGACCCATGAGCAACAACATGTCATAATGGACCCATGAGCAACAACATAAAGGACCCATGAGCAGCAACATAAAGGACCCATGAGCAACAACATAAAGGACCCATGAGCAACAACCTAAAGGACCCATGAGCAACAACATGTCTTAAAGGACCCATGAGCAGCAACATAAAGGACCCATGAGCAGCAACATAAAGGACCCATGAGCAACAACATAAAGGACCCATTAGCAACATGTCTTAATGGACCCATGAGCAGCAACATAAAGGACCCATGAGCAGCAACATAAAGGACCCATGAGCAACAACATAAAGGACCCATGAGCAGCAACATAAAGGACCCATGAGCAGCAACATAAAGGACCCATGAGCAACAACATAAAGGACCCATGAGCAGCAACATAAAGGACCCATGAGCAGCAACATGTCCTAAAGGACCCATGAGCAGCAACATAAAGGACCCATGAGCAGCAACATAAAGGACCCATGAGCAGCAACATAAAGGACCCATGAGCAACAACATAAAGGACCCATGAGTAGCAACATGTCTTAAAGGACCCATGAGCAGCAACATGTCTTAAAGGACCCATGAGCAGCAACATAAAGGACCCATGAGCAGCAACATGTCTTAAAGGACCCATGAGCAGCAACATGTCTTAAAGGACCCATGAGCAGCAACATGTCTTAAAGGACCCATGAGCAACAACATAAAGGACCCATGAGCAGCAACATGTCTTAAAGGACCCATGAGCAGCAACATAAAGGGCCCATGAGCAGCAACATAAAGGACGCATGAGCAACAACATAAAGTACCCATGAGCAGCAACATAAAGGACCCATGAGCAGCAACATAAAGGACCCATGAGCAACAACATAAAGGACCCATGAGCAGCAACATAAAGGACCAATGAGCAACAACATAAAGGACCCATGAGCAACAACATAAAGGACCCATGAGCAACAACATGTCTTAAAGGACCCATGAGCAGCAACATAAAGGGCCCATGAGCAGCAACATGTCTTAAAGGACCCATGAGCAGCAACATAAAGGGCCCATGAGCAGCAACATAAAGGACCAAAGAGCAACAACATAAAGGACCCATGAGCAACAACATAAAGGACCCATCAGCAGCAACATAAAGGACCCATGAGCAGCAACATAAAGGACCCATCAGCAGCAACATAAAGGACCCATGAGCAGCAACATAAAGGACCCATGAGCAACAACATAAAGGACCCATCAGCAGCAACATAAAGGACCCATGAGCAGCAACATAAAGGACCCATGAGCAGCAACATAAAGGACCCATGAGCAGCAACATAAAGGACCCATGAGCAGCAACATAAAGGACCCATCAGCAGCAACATAAAGGACCCATGAGCAGCAACATAAAGGACCCATGAGCAACAACATAAAGGACCAAAGAGCAACAACATAAAGGACCCATGAGCAACAACATAAAGGACCCATCAGCAGCAACATAAAGGACCCATGAGCAGCAACATAAAGGAACCATGAGCAGCAACATAAAGGACCCATGAGCTGCAACATAAAGGACCCATGAGCAACAACATAAAGGACCCATGAGCAGCAACAACATAAAGGACCCATGAGCAGCAACATAAAGGACCCATGAGCAACAACATGTCTTAATGGACCCATGAGCAACAACATGTCTTAATGGACCCATGAGCAACAACATAAAGGACCCATGAGCAGCAACATAAAGGGCCCATGAGCAGCAACATAAAGAACCCATGAGCAACAATATGTCTTAAAGGACCCATGAGCAGCAACATAAAGGACCAAAGAGCAACAACATAAAGGACCCATGAGCAACAACATAAAGGACCCATGAGCAACAACATAAAGGACCCATGAGCAACAACATGTCATAATGGACCCATGAGCAACAACATAAAGGACCCATGAGCAGCAACATAAAGGACCCATGAGCAACAACATAAAGGACCCATGAGCAACAACCTAAAGGACCCATGAGCAACAACATGTCTTAAAGGACCCATGAGCAGCAACATAAAGGACCCATGAGCAGCAACATAAAGGACCCATGAGCAACAACATAAAGGACCCATTAGCAACATGTCTTAATGGACCCATGAGCAGCAACATAAAGGACCCATGAGCAGCAACATAAAGGACCCATGAGCAACAACATAAAGGACCCATGAGCAGCAACATAAAGGACCCATGAGCAGCAACATAAAGGACCCATGAGCAACAACATAAAGGACCCATGAGCAGCAACATAAAGGACCCATGAGCAACAACATAAAGGACCCATGAGCAGCAACATAAAGGACCCATGAGCAACAACATAAAGGACCCATGAGCAACAACATAAAGGACCCATGAGCAACAACATAAAGGACCCATGAGCAACAACATAAAGGACCCATGAGCAACAACATAAAGGACCCATGAGCAACAACATAAAGGACCCATGAGAATACTGTTACCAAAAATCAACACTTATATTTAGTTTAGTCTTTTTTCTGCCTTATGTACGTTTAAGAAACATTGCCTTGTGCTTTGAAATACTGTTACCAAAAATCCACATATATTTAAGATATTTTCACATTTCTCTCCATCATGAGGGAGGATAATAAAAGTTCACAGAAACAACAAGTAAATGTAGACCTATCGACCAGCTATGTTTTTTGCTGATCTCAATTTTGTTGATGAATTACCAAGTGATTAAAACTCCAAATTCTGTATCAAAATCGGTATTGAATTTACCAGAAATTGGTTACGGAATTTCTACAATTGAATTGGCTACAATGGGAAATCACAGTACTGACAAACAACAGCTTAAGTCACCTGCTACGGTCACCTGCTACGGTCTATAGCACACTGCTAAATTCAGCTGATAACAGTTCTCGATCCACAGTGCCTTCAGACAGTATTCACACCCCTTGACCTTTTCAAAATGTTATTGTGTTACAGGCTGAATCTAAAATGGATTCAATTAGAATTTTTGTTGGCCACTGGCCTATACACATTGTAGATAATATGGTAGTAGAGTAGAGGCCCGGTGAAACACACTTAAGGCAAGCCTAAATAAGTTCAGGAGTAAAGATTTGCTTAACAAGTAACAAATTAAGTTGCATGGACTCACTCTGTGTGCAATAATAGTGTTTAACATGATTAATGAATGACTAACTCATCTCTGTACCCTACACATACAGATAATTGTAAGGTCCCTATGTCTCTCAGTGAATTTCAAGCACAGATTCAACCACAAAGAACAGGGAAGTTTTCAAACGAAGGGTAGCTATTGGTAGATGGGTAAAAAATAATTTTAAAAAGGAAACATTTAAGGTAATAATTACACTTTGGATGGTGCATCAATGCCCCCAGTCACCACAAAGATACAGACATCCTTCCTAACTCAGTTGCCGAAGAGGAAGGAAACCGGATTTTCCCCATGAGGCCAATGGTGACTTTAAAACAATTAAAGAGAAACTCACCAATGCACTAAACAAGACAAGACAAGTGCTCCTCCAACTTTTCACACCCAGTCAGTTATTTGACATGGGGGAAAGGGTCTGTTAGTATACTCTACTAGCTCATTCACTCTATTGTTGGCAGTGATTGTCTACTCAACAACACAACTGTAGGTGCTCATACATACAGATGAAGTAGGAAGTTTACATACACCTTAGCCAAATACATTTCAACTCAGTTGTTCACCATTCCTGACATTTAATCATAGTAAACATTCCCTGTCTTAGGTAAGTTAGGATCACCACTTTATTTTAAGAATGTGAAATGTCAGAATAATAGTAGAGAGAATTATTTATTTCAGCTTTTACTTCTTTCATCACATTCCCAGTGGGTCAGAAGTTTACATATACTCAATTAGTATTTGGTAGCATTGCCTTTAAATTGTTTAACTTGGGTCAAACATTTCGGGTAGCCTTCCACAAGATTCCCACAATAAGTTGGGTAAATTTTGGCCCATTCCTCCTGACAGAGCTGGTGTAACTGAGTCAGGTTTGTAGGCCTCATTGCTCGCACACACTTTTGCAGTTCTGTCCACAACTGTTCTATAGGATTGAGGTCAGGGCTTTGTGATGGCTGCTCCAATACCTTGACTTTGCAGTCCTTAAGATATTTTATAACAACTTTGGAAGTATGCTTGGGGTCATTGTCCATTTGGAAGACCCATTTGCGACCAAGCTTTAACTTCCTGACTGATGTCTTGAGATGTTGCTTCAATATATCCACATAATTTTCCATCCTCATGATGCCATCTATTTTCTGAAGTGCACCAGTCCCTCCTGCAGTAAAGCACCCTAACAACATGATGCTGCCACCCCCTTGCTTCACAGATGGTGTTCTTCGGCTTGCAAGCCTCCCCCCTTTTCCTCCGAACATAATGATGGTCATTATGGCCAAACAGTTCTATTTTTGTTTCATTAGATCAGAGGACATTTCTCCAAAAGTACAATCTTTGTCCCCATGTGCAGTTGCAAACCGTAGTCTGGGTTTTTTTATGGCGGTTTTGAAGCAGTGGCTTCTTCCTTGCTGAGCGACTTTCAGGTTATGTTGATATAGGACTTGTTTTACTGTGGATATAGATACTTTTGTACCCGTTTCCTCCAGCATCTTCGCAAGGTCCTTTGCTGTTGTTCTGGGATTGATTTTTTACATTCATCTCTAGGAGACAGAACGTGTCTCCTTCCTGAGCAGTATGACAGCTGCGTGGTCCCATGATGTTTATACTTGCGTACTATTGTTTGTACAGATGAACATGGTACATTCAGGTGTTTGGAAATTGCTCCCAAGGATGAACCAGACTTGTGGAGGTCTACAATTTTTTTTCTGAGGTCTTGGCTGATTTCTTTTGATTTTCCCATGATGTCAAGCAAAGAGGCACTGAGATTGGAGGTAGGACTTGAAATACATCCACAGGTACACCAAAATTAAAATGATGTCTAAAATGATGTAAATTAACCTATCAGAATCTTCTAAAGCCATGCCATAATTTTCTGGAATTTTCCAAGCTGTTTAAAGGCGCAGTCAACTTAGTGTATGTAAACTTCTGACCCATTGGAATTGTGATACAGTGAAATACAGTGTATAAGTAAAAGTCTGTAAACAACTTTTGGAAAAATGACTTGAGTCTTGCACAAAATAGATGTCCTAACCAACTTGCCAAAACTATAGTTTGTTAACAAGAAATGTGTGGACTGGTTGAAAAAATGAGTTTTAATGACTCCAACCTAAGTGTATGTAAACTTCTGACTTCAACTGTAACAATAAACAACTTGACTGTCTACAAGTCAAGCCCCCCTCAAACTTGTCACAACTTTGCTAACCACCCATCTCAATGCTCCATTAATGACTGTGAGTGCAATAAAACATCAGTCAACCAAACCCTTTTTGGTTGACAGATTCACTTGGTTTATTGTTTGTTTACACATCCTGATAATCAGTCTTCATGTTTTACACATCCTGATAATCAGTCTTCATGTTTTACACATCCTGATAATCAGTCTTCATGTTTTACACATCCTGATAATCAGTCTTCATGTTTTACACATCCTGATAATCAGTCTTCATGTTTTACACATCCTGATAATCAGTCTTCATGTTTTACACATCCTGATGATCAGTCTTCATGTTTTACACGTCCTGATAATCAGTCTTCATGTTTTACACATCCTGATAATCAGTCTTCATGTTTTACACATCCTGATAATCAGTCTTCATGTTTTACACATCCTGGTGATCAGTCTTCATGTTTTACACATCCTGATGATCAGTCTTCATGTTTTACACATCCTGATAATCAGTCTTCATGTTTTACACATCCTGGTGATCAGTCTTCATGTTTTACACATCCTGATAATCAGTCTTCATGTTTTACACATCCTGATAATCAGTCTTAATGTTTTACACATCCTGATGATCAGTCTTCATGTTTTACACATCCTGATAATCAGTCTTCATGTTTTACACATCCTGATGATCAGTCTTCATGTTTTACACATCCTGATAATCAGTCTTCATGTTTTACACATCCTGATGATCAGTCTTCATGTTTTACACATCCTGATGATCAGTCTTCATGTTTTACACATCCTGATGATCAGTCTTCATGTTTTACACATCCTGATAATCAGTCTTCATGTTTTACACATCCTGATGATCAGTCTTCATGTTTTAAACATCCTGATAATCAGTCTTCATGTTTTAAACATCCTGATAATCAGTCTTCATGTTTTACACATCCTGATGATCAGTCTTCATGTTTTACACATCCTGATAATCAGTCTTCATGTTTTACACATCCTGATAATCAGTCTTCATGTCTTTCCAGGAGACTTGCAGTAACAACAAATCTGCTGTAAGTAGTTGTAGCAGTGGGTGGTGAAGAAAGTGTACTAGCCCACAACCCACCACTTCAGGGAGAGGCTTGTCTACCTGGCTGTGTAGTTGTCGAAAAGGCTAGACGGTTGTCTACAAGAAGCCAGAGTCACAGCTCCCCAAACCCAACATCCCTGCCAAAAACTCCACAGCGCCAAAGCCTGCTAAACCAGCTGCCATTACCCAACACAAGGTTCACCAGCTGAAGAACATTCTGGAATCTGCCTGGAACGTTCAACCAATACAACATTCATATTCAGTTAGACTGATGTTGTAGTATAATATAGAATGTCTAGTGAGCTCTAACTGCATTGTGGTATAGATATCGCTAGCTGTTGTATATATATATATATATATATATATATATATATATATATATATATATATATAGTATTATGTCTGAAACACATTTCATCAGTGGTATTATGTCTGAAACACCTTTCATCAGCAGTATTATGTCTGAAACACATTTCATCACTAAGTATTATGTCTGAAACACCTTTCATCACTAAGTATTATGTCTGAAACACCTTTCATCAGTAGTATTATGTCTGAAACACCCTTCATCACTAAGTAGTATTATGTCTGAAACACCTTTCATCACTAAGTATTATGTCTGAAACACCTTTCATCAGTAGTATTATGTCTGAAACACCTTTCATCAGTAGTATTATGTCTGAAACACCTTTCATCAACAGTATTATGTCTGAAACACATTTCATCACTAAGTATTATGTCTGAAGAACCTTTCATCACTAAGTATTATGTCTGAAACACCTTTCATCAGTAGTATTATGTCTGAAACACCTTTCATCAGTAGTATTATGTCTGAAACACCTTTCATCAACAGTATTATGTCTGAAACACATTTCATCACTAAGTATTATGTCTGAAACACCTTTCATCACTAAGTATTATGTCTGAAACACCTTTCATCAGTAGTATTATGTCTGAAACACCCTTCATCACTAAGTAGTATTATGTCTGAAACACCTTTCATCACTAAGTATTATGTCTGAAACACCTTTCATCAGTAGTATTATGTCTGAAACACCTTTCATCAGTAGTATTATGTCTGAAACACCTTTCATCAACAGTATTATGTCTGAAACACATTTCATCACTAAGTATTATGTCTGAAGAACCTTTCATCACTAAGTATTATGTCTGAAACACCTTTCATCAGTAGTATTATGTCTGAAACACCTTTCATCAGTAGTATTATGTCTGAAACACCTTTCATCAACAGTATTATGTCTGAAACACATTTCATCACTAAGTATTATGTCTGAAACACATTTCATCACTAAGTATTATGTCTGAAACACCTTTCATCACTAAGTATTATGTCTGAAACACCTTTCATCAGTAGTATTATGTCTGAAACACCTTTCATCAGTAGTATTATGTCTGAAACACATTTCATCACTAAGTATTATGTCTGAAACACCTTTCATCAGTAGTATTATGTCTGAAACACCTTTCATCACTAAGTATTATGTCTGAAACACCTTTCATCACTAAGTATTATGTCTGAAACACCCTTCATCAGTAGTATTATTTCGGGGGACATGATGTCTGACAGGATGTGACGTCTGACAGGATGTCTGACAGGATGTGATGTCTGACAGGATGTCTGACAGGATGTGACGTCTGACAGGATGTCTGACAGGATGTGATGTCTGACAGGATGTGATGTCTGACAGGATGTCTAACAGGATGTGACGTCTGACAGGATGTGATGTCTGGCATGATGTGATGTCTGACAGGATGTGATGTCTGACAGGATGTGATGTCTGACAGGATGTCTGGCATGATGTGATGTCTGACAGGATGTGATGTCTGACAGGATATGATGTCTGACAGGATGTCTGACAGGAAAAACACGCCAAATAGAGTGTAGCGGTGAAGTTTCCCTTTAAAGAGAAAATAATGATCTAAGAATGACAATAGGTTTCGCTGTGAACTCCTAATAATTGTGGAACAAAACACTACTCCGATCTATCATTTCACAATTTTCTACATCTTCCTGCTCCTTACGTTTGTTGGCTTGGTCTGTGGTGAAGGGAAGAGGGTTTGGTGCTATGACCAGACCAAACAGTTTGCAGAACAGCACTCCAAACACTGCTACAGCTAAGCCCTTGTGTTGCGTGTGGTCCAGGAAGTTCACTGGGCTGGGGATCAAACAGGAAAATATTTAGAACCAGGATGTTAGAACCAAGCTGCTTCAGGTTTGATGTGTGATGTCATGGCAGGGGGATGCAACAGTGTGGACGGCAGGGTTGGGGGGGGGGAAATATAATTTCAATAAAATAAAAAAGTCCTATTCCGTTTGTAAATTCACTTTCCCACAGAAGGGAGGATTAGGATGCCATTTAAAGGTTTTTGTTGAAGTCTAAGATTATAATATGGAGTAAGAGAAGGGGATCTCACCTGAGTAAACCTCTTTTCTGCCCATCCGCCAGCTTCATCCTCCTGGCAAGGAATGCTAGGATCAACATGACCACCAGCTGCACCACAGAATGGGAGACAGACCAATTAGTCCAGGAGACATTTCAGTTATCCCAGTTGGCCACATCTGTCTGGTCCTTCTGCCCGACCCATATGACCCTTGACACTTGTGCAGCTGTGGACCCCCTGCCTTCACCTCAGTCCTCTTGGGACCCCCTGCCCTCTCCCCTGGGTCAGACCAAAGACTGGGGGGGAGACCCCACAACAAAAGGGTTTCCCCCAGTCTATGATCTCACTGGGTCACCATTAGTCAGGACTTCACAGCTCACTGAGCAGTATTGACCTAGAGTGACTTCACAGTTCACTTAATCCAGTGTCCCAAAAAGTTCATTTGCACATATTTAATGAAAAACATTAGCATATTTTAATACAATATTTGTAATAGAAACAAACGGGTAAAAGTTGATTGTGATATGCTAAACGGAAGAAAAAAAACAACTTTTATGGCATGGTGCTTGGCCTTAAATTTATTTTTGGAGTAAAAACACATGACATTGAGTACAAAGAGTGGAATGTTTAGCCAAAACGGACTGGTATCATCTCAGCAGTAAAAAATAAACTTCTAATCTGTAGTTTAGTTGTGAATTGGAGGGTTATCAGCTATGGCCCGTCGATATATAACACTACAGGTCTACTGGATAAATACATCAGGTTACATAAGGTCCAAACCAATGGTGTTGAAATCAGACTGTAATCTTATCTACAGGAAAGACCATGGTATATTGGCGTCATCATCTGCATTGCTTGCTGTTTGGGGTTTTATAGACTGGGTTTCTTTACAGCACTTTGAGATATCAGCTGATGTAAGAAGGGCTTTATAAATACATTTGATTTGATTTATATGTTGACCTAGAAAACCTTATCGTGTAAGAGTTGTTGCTGATGGCTTTATACAGTATCAGACAGTCATTTTACACCTGGGATTACAGAGTGGGAATGTGGCTGAAACGGTGGTGTAAACGTGAAGAGGATAGAGAGTGAGACGTGTGTGAAGTAATGACATAATGGTGTCATAATGGGCTTTTCACACTACTGTGTTGAGACAAACTGTGTTGATTCAAACTGTGCTGAGACAAACTGTGCTTAGTCAAACTGTGCTGAGTCAAACTGTGCTGAGTCAATCTGTGCTGAGTCAAACTGTGTTGAGTCAAACTGTGCTGAGACAAACTGTGCTGAGCCAAACTGTGTTGAGTCAAACTGTGCTGAGTCAAACTGTGCTGAGCTAAGCTGTGCTGAGCCAAACTGTAATGAGACAAGCTATTCTGAGTCAAGCTGTGCTGAGCCAAGCTGTGCTGAGCCAAACTGTGCTGAGTCAAGCTATTCTGAGTCCAACTGTGCTGAGTCAAACTGTGCTGAGCCAAGCTATGCTGAGTCAAACTGTGCTGAATCAAACTGTGTTGATTCAAACTGTGTTGATTCAAACTGTTGAGGTGGACAGAGCCAGAACAGTCTGGTTGAGATGGACAGAGTCAGAATAGTCTGGTTGAGGTGAGCAGCGCCAGAACTGTCTGGTTGAGGTGAGCAGAGCCAGAACAGTCTGGTTGAGGTGGGCAGAGCCAGAACTGTCTGGTTGAGATGGACAGAGCCAGAACAGTCTGGTTTAGGTGAGCAGAGCCAGAACAGTCTGGTTGAGGTGAACAGAACCAGAACAGTCTGGTTGAGGTGAACAGAGTCAGAACAGTCTGGTTGAGGTGAGCAGAGCCAGAACAGTCTGGTTGAGGTGAACAGAGCCAGAACAGTCTGGTTGAGGTGGGCAGAGCCAGAACAGTCTGGTTGAGGTGAACAGAGGCAGAACAGTCTGGTTGAGGTGAGCAGAGCCAGAACAGTCTGGTTCAGGTGGACAGAGCCAGAACAGTCTGGTTGAGATGGACAGAACCACAACAGTCTGGTTGAGGTGGGCAGAGCCAGAACAGTCTGGTTGAGGTGGGCAGAGCCAGAACAGTCTGGTTCAGGTGGACAGAGCCAGAACAGTCTGGTTCAGGTGGACAGAGCCAGAACAGTCTGGTTCAGGTGGACCAGAGCAACATGATTTTTGCCCTGATTTAGCTGTCCCTGACATGTTTTTGAGATCGAAGACAAAATCTTGGGATGCACGGTCGTCACGAAGCTCGTCAGAGACACAATCTGAAGGCTACCGATCTGTTCTGCCATGGCCAGTGAAGAGCTCGGATCTCAATCGCATTGAGCACGTCTGGGACCTGTTGGATCGGAGGGTGAGGGCTAGGGCCATTCCCTCCAGAAATGTCTGGGAACTTGCAGGTGCCTTGGTGGAAGAGTGGGGTAACATCTCACAGCAAGAACTGGCAAATCTGGTGCAGTCCATGAGGAGGAGATGCACTGCAGTACTTAATGCAGCTGGTGGCCACACCAGATACTGACTGTTACTTTTGATTTTGACCCCCCCTTTGTTCAGGGACACATTATTCCATTTCTGTTAGTCACATGTCTGTGGAACTTGTTCAATTTATGTCTCAGTTGTTGAATCTTGTTATGTTCATACAAATATTTACACATTTTAAGTTTGATAAAAATAAACACAGTTTATTGTGCTGAGTTTAGTAGTGTGGGACCAGCGTCTGTGTCAGATCAGTTAGTCTACGTACCACTACGTTAGCAAGACATAAAACTACAGGAAAGTTGTGTACTGTACGCCCAGCATAACAGAAACAACCAGATACGTTACACAGAGCATTATGGGTACTGTAGTACATCATGGACTTACAGACAAGAGAGAATTATGGGTACTGTGGTACATCATGGACATACAAACAACAGAGAATGATGGGTAGTGTAGTACATCATGGACTTACAGAAATGGCAGAGATGCAGATGTGGTAGAGTCTATCATCAGCTGTAGGGTCACATGGTGGGATTACTCTGCAAAGTAACATTCACAAACACAGACACATTGCATTATGGGTACTGTAGTTGTATTACAGCTGTATATAATGTAATGCTTCATGATAATGTTATAATTGTTCATAGGAATGCTATAATGCTTCATGGTAATGCTGTAATGATTCATAGTAATGCTATAATGCTTCATTTAAATGCTATAATGCTTAATGGTAATTCTACAGTGCTTCATGGTGATGCTATAACACAACATGGCAGTGCTATAATGCTTCATAGTAATGCTACAATGCTTCATAGTAGTACTATAATGTTTCATGGCAATGCTATAATGCTTCATGGTAATAACATGATGCTTCATGGTAATGCTACATTGCCTCATAGTAAATCTACAATGCTTCAAAGTAATACTATAATGCTTAACAGTAATGCTATAACGCTTAACAGTAATGCTATAATGCTTAATAGTAATGCTGCTATAATGCTTAATAGTAATGCTATAATGCTTCATGGTAATGCTATATTGCTTCATGGTAATGCTATAATGTTTCATAGTAATGCTATATTGCTTCATAATAATGCTAAAATGCTAAATGGTAATGCTATACTATTCCATAGTAATACTATAGTGCTTCATAGAAATGGTACAATGCTTCATAGTAATGCTATAATGCTTCATAGTAACGCTTCATGTTGAGGCTACAACGATTCACAGCACTGCTGTAATGCTTCATAGAATGGGTACTGTAGCAATAATTATTTTGCTTGAGATAGTTCTTCATAAAAAAAATCTTTGCTATTTCTGGGTCTCATAGTAATGCAGCAGTTATATTAAAGCTACTGTAGCAGTAATGCTTGGACTAATGCCAGCAGTCATGGTGGGATAGATAGGCTTTACTGGGCCTCGTAGTAAGCTAATGCTAGCCGTTATGCTAGTAGAAACGCTAGCAGGGAATGCCAGGGATATATCGTGCATGATACTTAGGCCTAGAGGCTCATATTCATTAGGACACAGCATAGCAAAATCTTTTGCAACTGAAACTAAAATGAGCAATTCTTATTGGACAAGTTCAGCTAGTCTCTCCCAGTCTGTTTTCTTCCGTTTGTTCCTAATGAATGAGACACAGGCCTGCCAGAGCAGGGAGGTTTGGCTGACAGACTGAGGTGCTGCAATGTCTGAGTAAAACATTCATATCTGTTGCAGAATATTTTTTGCTACACTGTGCCCTAATCAATACAACCCAGGACAAAGAGCCTGCAGGTTGTTAGAGCAGGGAGGTGTGATTGACAGCTGACTGACAGAGACGATGCCGTATGTTTGTGTTACTAAACCAAGTGACTGTTACTAAACTAAAGCAGGTAACCTAGTGGTTAGAGCGTTGGGCCAGTAACTGAAAGGTTGCTGGATCGAATCCCCGAGCTGACAAGGTACAAATCTGTCGTTCTGCCCCTGAACAAGGCAGTTAACCCACTGTTCCCTGGGCGCCGAAGACGTGGATATCGATTAAGGCCTCCCGCACTGCTTTGATTCAGAGGGGTTGGGTTAAATGCGTGAAGACACATTTCATTCGAAGGCATTCAGTTTTACAACTGATTAGGTATCCCCGTTTCCCCCTTTCCCTTTCCCCAGTGTCTGAGTCTTACTAAACCTAGAGGTGTTACACACTCATTACTAAACCCAGAGGTGTTACACAATCATTACTAAACCCAGAGGTGTTACACACTCATTACTAAACCCAGAGGTGTTACACAATCATTACTAAACCCAGAGGTGTTACACACTCATTACTAAACCCAGAGGTGTTACACAATCATTACTAAACCCAGAGGTGTTACACACTCATTACTAAACCCAGAGGTGTTACACACTCATTACTAAACCCAGAGGTGTTACACAATCATTACTAAACCCAGAGGTGTTACACAATCATTACTAAACCCAGAGGTGTTACACAATCATTACTAAACCCAGAGGTGTTACACAATCATTACTAAACCCAGAGGTGTTACACAATCATTACTAAACCCAGAGGTGTTACACACTCATTACTAAACCCAGAGGTGTTACACACTCATTACTAAACCCAGAGGTGTTACACAATCATTACTAAACCCAGAGGTGTTACACAATCATTACTAAACCCAGAGGTGTTACACAATCATTACTAAACCCAGAGGTGTTACACAATCATTACTAAACCCAGAGGTGTTACACAATCATTACTAAACCAAGAGGTGTTACACAATCATTACTAAACCCAGAGGTGTTACACACTCATTACTAAACCCAGAGGTGTTACACACTCATTACTAAACCCAGAGGTGTTACACACTCATTACTAAACCCAGAGGTGTTACACACTCATTACTAAACCCAGAGGTGTTACACAACCATTACTAAACCCAGAGGTGTTACACAATCATTACTAAACCCAGAGGTGTTACACAATCATTACTAAACCCAGAGGTGTTACACAATCATTACTAAACCAAGAGGTGTTACACAATCATTACTAAACCCAGAGGTGTTACACACTCATTACTAAACCCAGAGGTGTTACACACTCATTACTAAACCCAGAGGTGTTACACACTCATTACTAAACCCAGAGGTGTTACACACTCATTACTAAACCCAGAGGTGTTACACAACCATTACTAAACCCAGAGGTGTTACACAATCATTACTAAACCCAGAGGTGTTACACAATCATTACTAAACCCAGAGGTGTTACACACTCATTACTAAACCCAGAGGTGTTACACACTCATTACTAAACCCAGAGGTGTTACACACTCATTACTAAACCCAGAGGTGTTACACAACCATTACTAAACCCAGAGCAAAGGACCTGTTTTGGATGTATTTATGCTGCCAGGATACATCCCCTGGTCTCAGTAATACACAGCATTATCATGGGCAACAGCAGTAGAATTCAAATTACGACGCAGACATTTGACCAGTCCGACTTTAAGCCTAAGGAGTAAAGGTAAACAAGTATTTGCCATCCATGATAAACATTGTTCAAACATAACAAGGGGTGAAAGTAAAGAAAAGCACACAACATAGCTATAATCACACTGAAAAAGACAGACCGTTTAGGCTCAGAGTAACACTGAAAAGACAGACCGTTTAGGCTCAGAGTAACACTGAAAAAGACAGACCGTTTAGGCTCAGAGTAACACTGAAAAAGACAGACCGTTTAGGCTCAGAGTAACACTGAAAAAGACAGACCGTTTAGGCTCAGAGTAACACTGAAAAAGACAGACCGTTTAGGCTCAGAGTAACACTGAAAAGACAGACCGTTTAGGCTCAGAGTAACACTGAAAAGACAGACCGTTTAGGCTCAGAGTAACACTGAAAAAGACAGACCGTTTAGGCTCAGAGTAACACTGAAAAGACAGACCGTTTAGGCTCAGAGCAACACTGAAAAGACAGGCCGTTTAGGCTCAGAGTAACACTGAAAAGATAGAACGTTAATAACACTGATCACCACCAGGCTTCAGCCAGGTCTACTGTCTGGCGCTATTAGTTAATAACACTGATCACCACCAGGCTTCAGCCAGGTCTACTGTCTGGCGCTATTAGTTAATAACACTGATCACCTCCAAGCTTCAGCCAGGTCTACTGTCTGGCGCTATTAGTTAATAACACTGATCACCACCAGGCTTCAGCCAGGTCTACTGTCTGGCGCTATTAGTTAATAACACTGATCACCTCCAAGCTTCAGCCATGTCTACTGTCTGGTGCTATTAGTTAATAACACCGATCACCTCCAAGCTTCAGCCAGGTCTACTGTCTGGCGCTATTAGTTAATAACACTGATCACCTCCAAGCTTCAGCCATGTCTACTGTCTGGCGCTATTAGGTAATAACACTGATCACCTCCAAGATTCAGCCAGGTCTACTGTCTGGAGATATTTGTGCTTCAGCCATGTGTACTGTCTGGAGATATTATTTATGCACCTGAGGCAAATCTAGTTAAAGACTTGACCGTATTGAAGCAGTTCACCCAAATTAATGATTCAAACATTTAACCAAGGGTATATGAAGCAGATTTCAAAACATTCAAATCATAACCCCACACAAAAAGTCAAAGAGAACTATGAAACAACAAGAAGTTATTTCTCATATGGATGGGTTTGTCATCCAGAATGGTATAATACAGTTACTCCCATAGAGATGTCATTGCTGTGTACTCACTTGACTGGGACCTTGGTGGACACTTTAAACATTGATACAACGAAAGGATTAGGGAGAGAATTTCACTGATTACCAAGTCACAAGCCCACAACAAGTAGTAGAGAACAATGAAACAACATTGTTTGGAACAACAGAGATTGTACAACTGGAATAATAAGAGTTAACAGTACTCACTCAGCTGGGACCTTGGTAGGCGCAGGGTTCTCCATGTTCCAATCAGGGTAGTCATAGTAGTCCTTTGCTATGTCTTCAGTGGCACTCATCCTGCTGTCTGGCTCTAGTTCCCACAGATCCTATGGCCCGATGAAAAGATTCTAGAACCCTGTATAGAACACTCTAGAATACGCTTGGAACTCTCCCGGGAACTCTCGGGAACACTCTCGGATCACCCTAAAACTCACTCTAGAACACGCTTGGAACTCTCCCGGAACTCTCTGGAACACTCTCGGATCACCCTAGAACTCACTCTAGAACACGTTTGGAACTCTCCCGGAACTCTCAGGAACACTCTCGGATCACCCTAGAACTCACTCTAGAACAGTATAACACTGCTGTTCACCCAACTATTAGGTCCTATGTAACTCAGCACAGGTCTCCTTTTGATCAAGAGGAAAAAAGTTTAGTCGTTTCTCCAAAAGTTTGGTGGTGTTTGCATTTCTGGCTGGTGTGATGTGGTGTGGTGCCCTCGCCGTACCCTGTGATTGGTCTCCTCTCTTTTGCTCTCTTTTGCTCTCTGTTCTTCTCTCTCGCTCTTCAGGTGCCTGGGTCCTCCGTGGGGCTGCAGTACTGTGATGTGACAGGTCCTTGCTGAGTGGCTCCTGGCTGCGAGGCTGTGGCTCCGTACTGCAGGCTGGGTCTGTCTGTCTGTCTATCTCACCCCCTTTTCTCAGTCCCACGCCACAACAGGCTTTTTTCAGACGAGGATTACCAACCAGACTGGGACACTGGGGAGAGAGAGAGAGAGAGAGAGAGAGAGAGAGAGAGAGAGAGAGAGAGCGAGAGAGAGAGAGAGAGAGAGAGAGAGAGAGAGAGAGAGAGAGAGAGAGAGAGAGAGAAAGAGAAATTAAAGTAGGGACAGAAAGTTTCAGCAGCCAATCAGCTAATCTTCTGTCCCACCTGCAGCTTAGTGGGGTTAGAGATTCTTCCTGTGTGTTTGCCCGGGCTGGGTTATTACTGGATATCACATCAGTTATCAGTGTTCAATAAAGATCCCTGCCTTACATCTCCTCATTCATACATCCTGACTGATGGAACACAGTGGCAGCAACAGACCTGAACAACCCTCCTGTACAGTTGCCTGTAACTAGCTAGCAAAACTAGGCTTGACATTTTAGGAAAGTAAAGTATAAAGTATAGCATTTTACAACCCTAGCCCTATACAACCCTAGCCCTATACAACCCTAGCCCTATACAACCCTAACCCTATACAACCCTAACCCTATACAACCCTAGCCCTATACAACCCTAGCCCTATACAACCCTATCGTTTTCTTTAACTGTTGCTGACTGACCTGTGACTGACCTGTGACTAGACCTGTGACTAGACCTGTGACTAGACCTGTGACTAGACCTGTGACTAGACCTGTGACTGACCTGCGACTGACCTGTGACTAGACCTGTGACTGACCTGTGACTGACCTGTGACTAGACCTGTAACTGACCTGTGACTGACCTGTGACTGACCTGTGA
Source organism: Oncorhynchus clarkii lewisi (assembly GCF_045791955.1). NCBI lineage: Eukaryota > Metazoa > Chordata > Actinopteri > Salmoniformes > Salmonidae > Oncorhynchus > Oncorhynchus clarkii. Next base: position 1,547,444 of record NC_092150.1, read on the forward strand.
CTAGACCTGTGACTAGACCTGTGACTAGACCTGTGACTGACCTGTGACTAGACCTGTGACTAGACCTGTGACTGACCTGTGACTGACCTGTGACTAGACCTGTGACTAGACCTGAGATTAGACCTGTGACTGACCTGTGGCTAGACCTGAGACTGAATGTTACTGACCTGTAGCTGGTAGAGAGTTGTATGGTGAAATGAGAAGGGAGGGATGAGAGAGACAGAGGACAGGTAGGTAGACATTTATAAACCCCATCGTGACAGGGACTGTGTGGGTAGCTCCTGCTGACAGTTTAATGTTCCATAGTGATAACATTAATGACTAACAATGTGGGGTTTCCTCTCTGTCACAGACAGGGTCATTATCTCTCTCAGGATCATTATCTCTCTCTGTGTAAGGTTACCTTCCTACCAAGCCTGGATGAGTCAAACTGGAATGTGTCAGACAGCAGCACAACCTGAGACCACACACATTATAGGGACCAACCAGCATAGTCTCAACACACACACACACACACACACACACACACACACACACACACACACACACACACACACACACACACACACACACACACACACACACACACACACACACACACACACACACACACACACACACACACACACTCTCCTCACCACTTAGCACATTCAGCATCAAGGAGGAGTTCCATATGTTAAATGATCGCAGTTCTTAATCTACATCAGATAAACATTAAAGGTTTTACATACAGGCTCATACAGGAACCCCTGCTCTTGTCATGACACAGACTGACCAGGGGAATCCACTTCAATCCGTGTAGATCAAGGGGAGGAGACATGTTACAGAATATATATATTTTTTAAAGTTTGAGACAATTGAGACATGGATTGCGCCATTCAGAAGATGAATGTTCATAACCCGGATGACCTTTGATCTAAAAAACAAACTTGGATTTGGTCTGGTGAGGAGAGCTTCAGAGCTGGTGTAAGGGAATAGGGGGATACCTAGTCAGGTGTAAGGGAATAGGGGCATACCTAGTCAGGTGTAAGGGAATAGGGGCATACCTAGTCAGGTGTAAGGGAATAGGGGCATACCTAGTCAGGTGTAAGGGAATTGGGGCATACCTAGTCAGGTGTAAGGGAATAGGGGCATACCTAGTCAGGTGTAAGGGAATAGGGGCATACCTAGTCAGGTGTAAGGGAATAGGGGCATACCTAGTCAGGTGTAAGGGAATAGGGGCATACCTAGTCAGGTGCAAAACTGAATGCATTCGACTGAAACGTGTCTTCCACATACAACCCTCTGAATCAAAGAGGTGTTTTGGGGGCTGCCTTAACCAAAGTCCACATCATCGGTGCCTGGGGAGAAGTTGTGTGGGGGCTCAGGGCAGAACGGAGGATTTAAAACAAGCAACCTTTTGGTTATTGCCCCATATGCTCTAATCGCCAGGGCTACCTGCCAATTCACTGAGATTAAGACTGTAGCTTTTGTTACCACACTGCAGTCTTTGTACATTGTAGTGGTCTTTGTACACGTGAAGTACATTGGACACTGTGGGCAAGTTCAATACAGAGTGTAGTACATTGGATTTACAAAGACGAAGGACCAACCGAAGAACCAATTCAGTTGCTAATTTTAGGACATTTTTCAGCAAATCAGTTTGTTGTAAAACTATGAAGGGTTTTGGAGGTAGAACGTATGCTGCTCTAGTACAAAGACTATTAAGGGTCAGCAAAAGATGGGAACTACTTCAGGAGCTCATTGTAAACCATTTCAGGGAGAATTACTAGAGAAAGAAGGAAACAGTAGACTGATTTATTGGAGGTGGAGGGGGATGTTTCCTCTGGACTTGGAGGTGGAGTTGGAGGGGAATGTTTGCTCTACCTTGGAGGTGGAGGGGGATGTTTCCTCTAACTTGGAGGTGGAGGGGGATGTTTCCTCTAACTTGGAGATGGAGGGGGATGTTTCCTCTACCTTGGAGGAGGAGGTTTCCTCTACCTTGGAGGGGAATGTTTGCTCTACCTTGGAGGTGGAGGGGGATGTTTCCTCTACCTTGGAGGAGGAGGTTTCCTCTACCTTGGAGGAGGATGTTTCCTCTACATTGGAGGTGGAGGAGGAGGTTTCCTCTACCTTGGAGTGGGATGTTTCCTCTACCTTGGAGGTGGAGGGGGATGTTTGCTCTACCTTGGAGGTGGAGGGGGATGTTTCCTCTAACTTGGAGGGGGATGTTTCCTCTACCTTGGAGGTGGAGGGGGAAGTTTCCTCTACCTTGGAGGGGGATGTTTCCTCTACCTTGGAGGTGGAGGGGGATGTTTCCTCTACCTTGGAGGTGGAGGGGGATGTTTCCTCTACCTTGGAGGTGGAGGGGGATGTTTCCTCTACCTTGGAGGTGGAGGGGGATGTTTCCTCTAACTTGGAGGGGGATGTTTCCTCTACCTTGGAGGTGGAGGGGGAAGTTTCCTCTACCTTGGAGGGGGATGTTTCCTCTACCTTGGAGGAGGAGGGGGATGTTTCCTCTACCTTGGAGGTGGAGGGGGATGTTTCCTCTACCTTGGAGGAGGAGGTTTCCTCTACCTTGGAGGAGGATGTTTCCTCTACCTTGGAGGTGGAGGAGGATGTTTCCTCTACCTTGGAGGAGGAGGGTGATGTTTCCTCTAACTTGGAGGGGGATGTTTCCTCTACCTTGGAGGGGGATGTTTCCTCTACCTTGGAGGTGGAGGGGGAAGTTTCCTCTACCTTGGAGGGGGATGTTTCCTCTACCTTGGAGGGGGATGTTTCCTCTACCTTGGAGGTGGAGGGGGATGTTTCTTCTAACTTGGAGGTGGATGTTTCCTCTACCTTGGAGGTGGAGGGGGATGTTTCCTCTACCTTGGAGGTGGAGGGGGATGTTTCCTGTACCTTGGAGGTGGAGGGGGATGTTTCCTCTAACTTGGAGGGGGATGTTCCCTCTACCTTGGAGGGGGATGTTTCCTCTACCTTGGAGGTGGAGGGGGATGTTTCCTCTACCTTGGAGGTGGAGCGGGATGTTTCCTGTACCTTGGAGGTGGAGGGGGATGTTTCCTCTAACTTGGAGGGGGATGTTCCCTCTACCTTGGAGGGGGATGTTTCCTCTACCTTGGAGGTGGAGGGGGATGTTTCCTCTACCTTGGAGGTGGAGGGGGATGTTTCCTCTAACTTGGAGGGGGATGTTTCCTCTAACTTGGAGGGGGATGTTTCCTCTACCTTGGAGGTGGAGGGGGATGTTTCCTCTAACTTGGAGGGGGATGTTCCCTCTACCTTGGAGGTGGAGGGGGATGTTTCCTCTACCTTGGAGGTGGAGGAGGATGTTTCCTCTACATTGGAGGTGGAGGGGGATGTTTCCTCTACCTTGGAGGAGGAGGTTTCCTCTACCTTGGAGGAGGATGTTTCCTCTACCTTGGAGGTGGAGGGGGATGTTTCCTCTACCTTGGAGGTGGAGGGGGATGTTTCCTCTACCTTGGAGGTGGAGGGGGATGTTTCCTCTACCTTGGAGGTGGAGGGGGATGTTTCCTCTACCTTGGAGGAGGATGTTTCCTCTACCTTGGAGGGGAATGTTTCCTCTACCTTGGAGGTGGAGGGGGATGTTTCCTCTACCTTGGAGGAGGAGGTTTCCTCTACCTTGGAGGAGGATGTTTCCTCTACCTTGGAGGTGGAGGGGGATGTTTCCTCTACCTTGGAGGAGGATGTTTCCTCTACCTTGGAGGAGGATGTTTCCTCTACCTTGGAGGTGGAGGGGGATGTTTCCTCTAACTTGGAGGAGAATGTTTCCTCTACCTTGGAGGTGGAGGGGGATGTTTCCTCTACCTTGGAGGTGGAGGGGGATGTTTCCTCTACCTTGGAGGTGGAGGGGGATGTTTCCTCTACCTTGGAGGTGGAGGAGGATGTTTCCTCTACCTTGGAGGTGGAGGGGGATGTTTCCTCTACCTTGGAGGTGGAGGAGGATGTTTCCTCTACCTTGGAGGTGGAGGGGGATGTTTCCTCTAACTTGGAGGAGAATGTTTCCTCTACCTTGGAGGTGGAGGGGGATGTTTCCTCTACCTTGGAGGAGGAGGTTTCCTCTACCTTGGAGGTGGAGGAGGATGTTTCCTCTACCTTGGAGGTGGAGGAGGAGGTTTCCTCTACCTTGGAGGAGGATGTTTCCTCTACCTTGGAGGTGGAGGGGGATGTTTCCTCTAACTTGGAGGAGAATGTTTCCTCTACCTTGGAGGTGGAGGGGGATGTTTCCTCTACCTTGGAGGAGGAGGGGGATGTTTCCTCTACCTTGGAGGTGTAGGGGGATGTTTCCTCTACCTTGGAGGTGGAGAGGGATGTTTCCTCTACCTTGGAGGTGGAGGGGGATGTTTCCTCTAACTTGGAGGAGAATGTTTCCTCTACCTTGGAGGTGGAGGGGGATGTTTCCTCTACCTTGGAGGTGGAGGGGGATGTTTCCTCTACCTTGTAGTTGGTGGGGGATGTTTCCTCTACCTTGGAGGACGATGTTTCCTCTACCTTGGAGGTGGAGGGGGATGTTTCCTCTACCTTGGAGGAGGATGTTTCCTCTACCTTGGAGGAGGATGTTTCCTCTACCTTGGAGGGGGATGTTTCCTCTACCTTGGAGGAGGAGGTTTCCTCTACCTTGGAGGAGGAGGTTTCCTCTACCTTGGAGGAGGAGGTTTCCTCTACCTTGGAGGATGAGGTTTCCTCTACCTTGGAGGGGGATGTTTCCTCTACCTTGGAGTGGGAGGGGCATGTTTCCTCTACCTTGGAGGTGGATGTTTCCTCTACCTTGGAGGAGGAGGTTTCCTCTACCTTGGAGGAGGAGGTTTCCTCTACCTTGGAGGAGGAGGTTTCCTCTACCTTGGAGGGGGATGTTTCCTCTACCTTGGAGGAGGAGGTTTCCTCTACCTTGGAGGAGGAGGTTTCCTCTACCTTGGAGGGGGATGTTTCCTCTACCTTGGAGGAGGAGGTTTCCTCTACCTTGGAGGAGGAGGTTTCCTCTACCTTGGAGGGGGATGTTTCCTCTACCTTGGAGGTGGAGCGGGATGTTTCCTCTACCTTGGAGGAGGAGGTTTCCTCTACCTTGGAGGAGGAGGTTTCCTCTACCTTGGAGGGGGATGTTTCCTCTACCTTGGAGGTGGAGGGGGATGTTCCCTCTACCTTGGAGGTGGATGTTTCCTCTACCTTGGAGGAAGAGGTTTCCTCTACCTTGGAGGAGGAGGTTTCCTCTACCTTGGAGGAGGAGGTTTTCTCTACCTTGGAGGGGGATGTTTCCTCTACCTTGGAGGTGGAGGGGATGTTTCCTCTACCTTGGAGGAGGAGGTTTCCTCTACCTTGGAGGTGGAGGAGGATGTTTCCTCTACCTTGGAGGAGGATGTTTCCTCTACCTTGGAGGTGGAGGAGGATGTTTCCTGTACCTTGGAGGAGGAGGGGGATGTTTCCTCTACCTTGGAGGTGGAGGGGGATGTTTCCTCTAGCTTGGAGGTGGAGGGGGATGTTTCCTCTACCTTGGAGGGGGATGTTTCCTCTACCTTGGAGGTGGAGGGGGATGCTTCCTCCACCTTGGAGGAGGATGTTTCCTCTACCTTGGAGATAGAGGGGATTTTTCCTCTAACTTGGAGGAGAAGGTTTCCTCTACCTTGGAGGTGGAGGGGGATGTTTCCTCTACCTTGGAGGTGGAGCGGGATGTTTCCTCTACCTTGGAGGTGGAGGGGGATGTTTCCTCTACCTTGGAGGTGGACGGGGATGTTTCCTCTACCTTGAAGGTGGAGGGGGATGTTTCCTCTACCTTGGAGGAGGAGGTTTCCTCTAGCTTGGAGGTGGAGGGGGATGTTTCCTCTACCTTGGAGGAGGAGGTTTCCTCTACCTTGGAGGAGGAGGTTTCCTCTACCTGGGAGGAGGAGGTTTCCTCTACCTTGGAGGTGGAGGGGGATGTTTCCTCTAACTTGGAGGAGGAGGTTGCCTCTACCTTGGAGGTGGAGGAGGATGTTTCCTCTACCTTGGAGGAGGATGTTTCCTCTACCTTGGAGGTGGAGGAGGATGTTTCCTCTACCTTGGAGGAGGAGGGGGATGTTTCCTCTATCTTGGAGGGGGATGTTTCCTCTACATTGGAGGGGGATGTTTCCTCTAGCTTGGAGGGGGATGTTTCCTCTACCTAGGAGGTGGAGGGGGATGTTTCCTCCGCCTTGGAGGATGATGTTTCCTCTACCTTGGAGGGGGATGTTTCCTCTACCTTGGAGGTGGAGGGGGATGTTTCCTCTACCTTGGAGGGGGATGTTTCCTCTACATTGGAGGGGGATGTTTCCTCTAGCTTGGAGGGGGATGTTTCCTCTACCTAGGAGGGGGATGTTTCCTCTACATTGGAGGGGGATGTTTCCTCTAGCTTGGAGGGGGATGTTTCCTCTACCTAGGAGGTGGAGGGGGATGTTTCCTCCACCTTGGAGGAGGATGTTTCCTCTACCTTGGAGGGGGATGTTTCCTCTACCTTGGAGGAGGAGGTTTCCTCTACCTTGGAGGTGGAGGAGGATGTTTCCTCTACCTTGGAGGAGGATGTTTCCTCTACCTTGGAGGTGGAGGAGGATGTTTCCTGTACCTTGGAGGTGGAGGGGGATGTTTCCTCTAGCTTGGAGGTGGAGGGGGATGTTTCCTCTATCTTGGAGGGGGATGTTTCATCTACATTGGAGGGGGATGTTTCCTCTAACTTGGAGGGGGATGTTTCCTCTACCTTGGAGGTGGAGGGGGATGTTTCCTCCACCTTGGAGGAGGATGTTTCCTCTACCTTGGAGATGGAGGGGAATGTTTCCTCTACCTTGGAGGAGGAGGTTTCCTCTACCTTGGAGGAGGATGTTTCCTCTACCTTGGAGGTGGAGGGGGATGTTTCCTCTACCTTGGAGGAGGAGGTTTCCTCTACCTTGGAGGGGGAGGGGATGTTCCCTCTACCTTGGAGGTGGAGCGGGATGTTTCCTCTACCTTGGAGGTGGAGGGGGATGTTTCCTCTACCTTGGAGGTGGAGGGGGATGTTTCCTCTACCTTGGAGGTGGAGGGGGATGTTTCCTCTACCTTGGAGGTGGAGGGGGATGTTTCCTCTACCTTGGAGGAGGATGTTTGCTCTACCTTGGAGGTGGAGGAGGATGTTTCCTCTACCTTGGAGGAGGAGGTTTCCTCTACCTTGGAGGAGGATGTTTCCTCTACCTTGGAGGTGGAGGGGGATGTTTCCTCTACCTTGGAGGAGGAGGTTTCGTCTACCTTGGAGGGGGATGCTCCCTCTACCTTGGAGGGGGATGTTCCCTCTACCTTGGAAGGGGATGTTCCCTCTACCTCGGAGGTGGAGGTTTCCTCTACCTTGGAGGGGGATGTTGCCTCTACCTTGGAGGGGGATGTTCCCTCTACCTCGGAGGTGGAGGGGGATGTTGTCTCCGGACTTGTAGGTGGAGGGGTATGTTGCCTCTGGACTTGGAGGGGGAGGGGGGTGTTGCCTCTACCTTTGAGGTATGGAAGGGTATGTTGCCTCCGGACTTGTAGGTGGAGGGGTATGTTGCCTCTGGACTTGGAGGGGGAGGGGGGTGTTGCCTTTACCTTTGAGGTATGGAAGGGACTGTTGCCTCTGGACTTTTGATTCTTGATCGACACAAAATCTGCAAATTTTCCCACCAGCGGTGTATTTCTATCAGAATGAGGATTAAAGGTGTTATGAAGTGGTGCACGTCTGTCATGTGTGCTCCCTCTTCGGCTCCCTCTTCGGCTTCCTCTTCAGCTCCCTCTTCGTCACCAGGCTGCTCGTTATGGCGCACACCTGTCACCATCGTTACGTGCACCTGCGCATCACCAGACTCACCTGGACTCCACCACTTCCCTGATTAATTAACATTTATGTTACCTTTATTTATTAATATATTCACTCCCTGAACTCCCTGCGCACATCGTTACAGAATAACGCCTCACCTAAGGGAAGCATCAGAGAGTGGTGTTTTTTGTGTGTCAGGTGGAATGACGTTGGGTCTGGGAGCCGCTACAGGCTTTCATGCCTCAGCCAGATTGCCAGTCTCCCCTACCTCTACCGCTCGTCAGGCTCTCATGCCTCAGGTGGATGACCAGGCTCCCCTGCCTCAGTTGGATGACCAGGCTCCCCTACCTCAGCCAGCACGTCAGGCTTTCATGCCTTCTTTGGATCGCCTGGCTCCCCTGTGTCCACTGGCTCGTCAGGCTCTCGTGTCTCAGTCGGATCGCCAGGCTCCCCTGTGTCCACTGGCTCGTCAGGCTCTCGTGCCTCAGTCGGATCACCTGGCTCCCCTGCCTCAGCCAGTCTGTCAGGTTCCAGCATCCTTGCCGGCGACAGGTTCCCACGCATCAGCAGGTGTGACCGTTCCGCTCCTGATCCCCGGGATCGTCTCTTGGGTTGGCGTCCTGCGGCTGAAGCTGAACATGCTTGAGAGGGGGTACCGTCAGGTATGCTTTCTCCGGTGCTCTAGGTTGCCATTCTCCTGTGTCTCAGCCGGATTGACAGGATTCCCTCGCCTCTGCACAGGTGTCCGGTCTGCTCCTGATCCCCAGGATCGTCATTTTGGTCAGCGTCCTGCGGCTGGAGCCGCTCGTCTGGGAAGGGGTACTGTCATGTGTGTTCCCTCTCCGGCCTCTAGGTCACCAGGCTGCTCGTTACGGCGCTCACCTGTCACCATCGTTACGCGCACCTGCTCGTCATCAGACTTACATGGACACCATCACTTCCCTGATTACCTTCCCTACATCCTGTCCCTTTGGTTCATTCCCCTGTGTTTCTGTTTCTGTTTCAGTTTCGTGTGTTGTTTGTGTTTCTTGTTTTGCATTACGTTGCGTTTATTTATTAAAACACTCCCTCCCTGAACTTGCTTCCCGACTCTCAGCGTACATCTTTACATCATCATCAAGATGTCCCACAATATGAATATCAACAATTCCGCAAGAAATCGTTTCCATCACAAATTGACACATACTTCATCTTACCAACACAAAAAGTTGCCTGTTGACATTTATAAAAATGTACCAACACTTCCTGTTTCCATCACGTGTCATGATTTTAAAAAAATATACTGTTTATAGACGCTATGACTTCACTATATCCACAGGAAAGTATAATTCCTTCAACTTTTCAAAGCGCTGTTTGTGAGTTCAGATCTATAATCACATGAAACCGACAAAATGAAAATAAATGCACACTCGTTTACATTGTTCTGTGCTTCGAGTGGTAGAAATCTGAAAGCAGCACCAGAAGTTTGAAAAATGTACGTAATTCTACTTTCCTGTGTATATATTTGCTTCCATTCCTACCACCAAAAGGACCAACCACACGGACAACCAGCAAAGTACATTTAAATATAATTTAATCATTTACATTCTGGCTTGTAGAGAAACCTGATCCAAATGCTCATTTATGCCTGAAATTGAATTCAACGTCGGTGTCACGAATGTCGTTGTTGGATTGTCGGACCAAAGTGCAGCGTGGTTCAACATATTTATTCACCGAACCGGCACAAAAAAAACAATAAAGCACAAACGAAACGTGAAACTATGGCAACTAACCAAAAACAAGATCCCACAAAAAACCCATTGGGAAAATGCTGCCTACATATGATCCCCAATCAGACACAACGATAGACAGCTGCCTCTGATTGGGAACCATACCAGGCCAACATAGAAATACAAAAACTATATTTACCCACCCTAGTCACACCCCGACCTAACCAAAATTAGAGAATAAAAGGCTCTCTAAAGTCAGGGCTTGACAGTCGGGTCTTCAGGCTACTCCAGTGAGTGTCATTGGCTCCAATTAGGAGTGGATAAATCATTAGAAGGAAGATATTCCCGTATTTTCTACTAAAGGTATGTAATTAAAAATGTGTTTATTCTGTTGTTGCTTGTGATATTCATTAAAACATTTAAATACATTTTATTCCACTTTACATTATTTATGTATTTTTTGACTGACTCCCTACAGTACCTCCAGTTGAATACCTCTGAATCAATGGATTCATCTTAAGATAGGTAGGTGAGACAACAACATATTTCCCTCAACAAACTATACCCTCGGTTGAATAGTTCTGAATGGAATATTTCCCTCAACAAAGTATTTACCCAAGGTTGAATAGTTCTGAAACTATTTACCAAAAGAAAAGACAAGAGCATTTATTTTGGGGAGGAGCCAACAAAGCAACGCTGTCATAGGTCATAGGTCGTGTGTAACTAGGCAACAGAAAAAGCCAAATGCTTTGCAACAGAAAATGAAAATCAGTTCTTAATGAACAGTCAGATGTTATATTCTTATTGGAATAATGTCCAGTTAGTGCCTCCCTGTTTCAGATAATTTTCTTCCATTTGGTGCCTAACGAACGCAGCCGTGGTGCGACAGAAAAGGTTGAATATGTAGAACAGTGTGTTTGTTTCTGAACCAGTGTCAGAAGGAGAGACCTACGGTTGGATACTGGAGCTATTGTAACACTTAGAGGTCAGTTACCTACCTCGTGTGTGTGTGTGTGTGTGTGTGTGTGTGTGTGTGTGTGTGTGTGTGTGTGTGTGTGTGTGTGTGTGTGTGTGTATGTGTGTATGTGTGTGTGTGTGTGTGTGTGTGTGTGTGTGTGTGTGTGTGTGTGTGTGTGTGTGTGTGTGTGTGTGTGTGTGTTGAGACTATGCTGGTTGGTTTTGCAACCCAATCTCCGCGTCAGGGGTTCACTCATTACAGGATTACAGTCAAAGACTGAAAAGAAAAAACACTCCTACTAAGTACTAACACTCCTGAGAAAACAGAGGCTGTATCCCACATGGCACCCTAGTCCCTACAGGGCCCATAGTGCTCTGGTAAATAATAGTGCAGTCTATATGGAGTAGGATGCCATTTGGGATGCCACCAGTGTCTGGACTAGGGGGCCAAATAAGCTCCTGAACAAAGAAAAGACAGGCCTGACAAATAAAGAGGTCGCTGAACAAAGAATGAAGCCTTGGAATGACATCAGAGGGATGCCGGCCTGATCACGCCAGGCAGCTATCAGGTGTGTGTGTGTGTGTCCGCTGTGTGTGTGTGTGTGTGTGTGTAGTTACTACTTACTACTAACTCCAACAGGTCCTTTGAAATATAGCACCAGAAACAGACATGATCCTTGACAAAATAGAAGTGATTGGATCACTGATCCTTGACAAAATAGAAGTGATTGGATCACTGATCCTTGACAAAATAGAAGTGATTGGATCACTGATCCTTGACAAAATAGAAGTGATTGGATCACTGATCCTTGACAAAATAGAAGTGATTGGATCACTGATCCTTGACAAAATAGAAGCGATTGGATCACTGATCCTTGACAAAATAGAAGTGATTGGATCACTGATCCTTGACAAAATAGAAGTGATTGGATCACTGATCCTTGACAAAATAGAAGTGATTGGATCACTGATCCTTGACAAAATAGAAGTGATTGGATCACTGATCCTTGACAAAATAGAAGTGATTGGATCACTGATCCTTGACAAAATAGAAGTGATTGGATTACTGATCCTTGACAAAATAGAAGTGATTGGATTACTGATCCTTGACAAAATAGAAGTGATTGGATTACTAATCCTTGACAAAATAGAAGTGATTGGATTACTGATCCTTGACAAAATTGCGGTGACTGGATCACTGATCCTTGACAAAATAGAAGTGATTGGATTACTGATCCTTGACAAAATAGAAGTGATTGGATTACTGATCCTTGACAAAATAGAGGTGATTGGATCACTGATCCTTGACAAAATAGAAGTGATTGGATTACTGATCCTTGACAAAATAGAAGTGATTGGATTACTGATCCTTGACAAAATTGCGGTGACTGGATCACTGATCCTTGACAAAATAGAAGTGATTGGATCACTGATCCTTGACAAAAATAGAAGTGATTGGATTACTGATCCTTGACAAAATAGAAGTGATTGGATTACTGATCCTTGACAAAATAGAAGTGATTGTATCACTGATCCTTGACAAAATAGAAGTGATTGGATCACTGATCATTGACAAAATAGAAGTGATTGGATCACTGATCCTTGACAAAAATAGAAGTGATTGGATTACTGATCCTTGACAAAATAGAAGTGATTGGATTACTGATCCTTGAAAAAATAGAGGTGATTGGATATCTGATCCTTGACAAAATAGAAGTGATTGGATTACTGATCCTTGACAAAATAGAAGTGATTGGATTACTGATCCTTGACAAAATAGAAGTGATTGTATCACTGATCCTTGACAAAATAGAAGTGATTGGATCACTGATCATTGACAAAATAGAAGTGATTGGATCACTGATCCTTGACAAAAATAGAAGTGATTGGATTACTGATCCTTGACAAAATAGAAGTGATTGGATTACTGATCCTTGACAAAATAGAGGTGATTGGATATCTGATCCTTGACAAAATAGAGGTTATTGGATCACTGATCCTCTACAAATCCTTTTTTAACAATCCAAACATGAACGTTATGTTTTAGCCTACATCTCCAGCCATCTGTGGTCCTCTGTAACCCAGTTGGTAGAGCATGGCTCTTGCAATACCAGGGTAGTGGGTTTCATTTCCAGGACCACATGTACGCAAGTCTCTGGATAAAAGTGTCTGCTAAATGGCATATTATATATCTGGAACGCTAACAAACCCCTGCTAGTGGAATCAGAAATGTTTTAGGTTACAGGAAGAACATCATGACAACAATATACATTTCAGATACTTTGAGACTTTTGTATAAAAGTAATCTCAACAGTAACCTACAGCAGTAATCTCTACAGTAACCTACAGCAGTAATATCAACAGTAACCTACAGCAGTAATCTCTACAGTAACCTACAGCAGTAATCTCAACAGTAATCTACAGCAGTAATCTCAACAGTAACCTACAGCAGTAATCTCTACAGTAACCTACAGCAGTAATCTCTACAGTAACCTACAGCAGTAATCTCTACAGTAACCTACAGCAGTAATCTCTACAGTAACCTACAGCAGTAATCTCTACAGTAACCTACAGCAGTAATCTCAACAGTAACCTACAGCAGTAATCTCTACAGCACTATCAACAAGGCAGGTCCTACAGGCCCTAGTTTTGTTGCAGCTGGACTACTGTTCAGTCGTGTGGTCAGATGCTCCAAAGAGGTTATCACTGAGCTGTCTGTTTGAACTACTGGCACACAGCTCAGACACCCAACATACCCCACAAGACATGCCACCCGCGCCGGGTAACCCATCTTCTTTTGCTGGACCCCAGGAAGAGTAGCTGCTGCCTCGGCAAGAACTAATGGGGATCCATAATAAACCCCAGGAAGAGTAGCTGCTGCCTTGGCAGGAACTAATGGGGATCCATAATAAACCCCTGTCACAAGAGACCAGTTCTAATGAAATGGAATAGCCTACAGGTTTTTTTCTAGCATTAAGGGGACATCCTTTCATAGCAGTGAAGACGCGCCACACTGCTAAAAACCTCCTGAAGCCAATGTGGCACAATACTACTAAATAGGATCCAGGCTTTATCTATAAGAGGGAATCTGATTTAAATGGACCCTGTGCTGCTGTGGATTCAGACAGGCACAATTTCACCATTGTATCAACAAGGGTTGGACTCAATTAAAATGGTCAATTCAGGAAGTAAACACAAATAAAAATTATATAATTTAAAAAAGGGCATTGATTTTCAATTACTTCTTTAAGAAAGTTTATCAACTTCTGAATTTTAAATTGGAATATCTTCCTGAATTCCCTCCCCCGATTGTACTAGAGCCTAACCCTGGTATCAGCTTGGCTTCAAAGCTAGTGAAGTGTCTATAAGATAGATGCGCCTTCTAATGGCTTCATATCCACCGTCATCACTCAATCAGGGCCCCTGCTCGGGGTCTCTGGTGAACCCTTAGGAACCCCTTAACATCCTCCTCGGTCTCCATGGTGTCAGTGGGACACCCAGTTTAACACAGCAAAGCTTTTCAACTGTGGATGAGACAGGCGACAGAAACAGCTGTCCTCTCATTAAAACAGGAGATCAGATGTCCATCTTGTGGATGAGACAGGGGACAGAATAATATGTCCTCTTATTAAAACAGGAGATCAGACGTCCATCTTGTGGATGAGACAGGGGACAGAAACAGCTGTCCTCTCATTAAAACAGACATGTTCAGAGTTAGATAAGCACCCTAAAGAGAATGTAAAGTGTTTTGTAAAGGCATAATGTATCGTTAACATAAATTTGGTATTCAGATGTAGGCTCATCTTACTACTTATTTGGTTATTATTAATATGGTGGTCAGGGTATTTACCTTTTGTAGATTAGTGAAAACTAAATTGAACCCGTTTTGTATAATTACTAACGCTTGTAGTCAGGCCAACAGAGAAAGGGTTTCATTATCAAAGGCTTTCTCTCTCTCTGCTCTCTATAGCGATCCTCGCTATATGAGCCACATTACAATTCCCACCAAGTGGGTGAACCCTATTGGTGTAGGGTGTTGGACTTTCATGCCCGAGTCCCGAGTTCGCTTCCTGTTCGCTACAATATTCTGGATTATGTTTGATAAAGACACCATCTTCCAGAGCCTTTGATGTGTCCTGTGGTTTGATCTCAGATCTCTCTCTTGTTCCTGTAACAATGGCTCTTTCAGCTTGCCACCTGTCTGCCTCACATTCCTGTCTACGACACAGGTGAGGGAACCGTTTGTGTCCTGCTGCCTGAGGGAAATAGAACCCTGGCTTTCACATGAATCCCTCTTTCCCACACAATTAGAGACATGTTGCAATTTGAGTTATTTTTTTTTTTGATGACATGGAATCGTAATCTCAATTGTAGTAGGCCTGCCTCTGCCATGCATGATTTCAAAAAAATGGAAATCATTAAATTGTGATGCGCATTTTCTCGTCGGGAGTACAGCATCGGCGCATGTTGCGACTAATTGAAACGTTAATAAATGATCCCATTATCTCACCCGAAATAAGGTCTGAATACAGAACAAATAGTAAAAGAGGCGTAAATGAGATGGTCCGCGCGCGCCTCATACCAAATCACTCGTTGGGAAGAAAATAAGAGCAAACAGTTTATAGTCGTGGGAAAGGTAAAGACGTGATCAAATATTTATTATTTTATAAGTAATAATTATATCCTACTGTTATCTCCAATTGTGTTTTTTTTTAATTACCAAAACTATTTCCCATAACGGAAGCCTATAAAAAAAACTAAATAGGTTTTGCACAAAAAAAACTTGTAGCCAGTCTGCATGAGATAGGAGGCGAAGAGCCATTAACAGACTGTTCTTATCAGATCAAGTTGGCACATTTTCATAACAGTCCTGCACTTGGAATTTAATCTAAATACTAGGCTACAGTTGCGGTGGATAATATCTGATTTATTACAAGCGGTTTTGATTGATACACTTTCAGAGTTCATTTGCACTTAGAATTAAATAAAATGTCTGACATGCCCTTGTCCCAAAGAAACACATCATTTGAACCTTGAATATGAAACCATATTGTAGTTGTGCCACTGTCCACATGACATTGAACACAGTAAAATGCAATGAATGAAGTTTACTATAGAATCATGTAGTCAATGAAATTACCTTTTAATATCTTCCCCCCCTTGTGATGTCCTCTTGGTTTGGACAGCATGAAATAATTATCCCTAATATGACCAAGAGGTAAATCCTCCACGCCTGACAAACAACTCCCACATGGCAAAGCGAATCAATGATTAGATACACATAAAACAAAACCCCTTCAAGAGCAATAAGTCTGAGGTGTCCCAAAATGGCACGCTAGTCCTTGTGTAAGTGCACTACTTTACCCTATGGGCTCTGATCAAAAGTAGTGCACTAGATTTGGAATAGGGTGCCATTTGGGATTTGTGCCTCGATGTTATCTGAACCTGAGAAGGTCCAGTAATCTCTTTGGGACTTTGACCGATCTTCTTGTAGTGGGACACAACAGCTTAGCTCTGTGCCGTTGGGCAAGCGCCGGTGTCCTAAATGACTCCCTATTCCCTATTGAGCGCACTACTTTTGACTAGGGCCCATAGGGAATAGGGTGCCGTTTGGGAAGTAGCCAACAACAGTTGAAAGTACAGCAGGACGAAGAAATGTACACTACATGGCCAAAAGTATGTGGCCACCGGTTCAAATGAGTGAATTCGGCTATTTCAGCCACACCTGTGCTGACAGGTGTATAAAATCAAGGACACAGCCATGAAATCTCCATAGACAAACATTGGCAGTAGCACGGCCTTACTTGAAAAGCTCAGTGACTTTCAAAGTGGCACCATTATAGGATGCCACCTTTCCAACAATTCAGTTTGTTAAATTTCTACACTGCTAGAGCTGCCCCCGATCAACTGTAAGTGCTGTTATTGTGAAGTGGAAACGTCTAGGAGCAACAACGGCTCAGTCACAAAGTGGTAGACCACACAAACTCACAGAACGGGACCGCCGAGAGTTGAAGCACGTAGTGTGTATAAATGTTTGTTTTTATTAAATAGGCACCATTTTACCAAAAGTATTGGGACAAATTCACTGTGTATTATATTGGGTTATTTTATTGAGTTTATTAGATTAAAAAAAAATGTTTTTAGCAAATTTATTTTCTTACTTAAAAAAAACCCTCATCATTGTTTGTTAAGGGCTTATAAGTAAGCATTTAACATTTTGTATTCGGCACAGGAGACAAATATAATTTGATCTGATTTTAAACACTATTATTGCACACCAAGAGAGTCCATACAACTTATTATGTGACGTGTTAAGCACACTACTGAACTTATTTAGGCTTGCTATACAAAGGGGTTGAATACTTATTGACTGACAACATTTCAGCTTTTCATTTTATTGTAGGGTACTGTGTGTAGGCCAGTGACACAACATGTAATTGTAGTCCATTTTAAATTCAGGCTGTAACACAACAAAATGTGGAAAAAGTCAAGTGGTGTGAATACTTTCTGATATACACTTCTTGTGGAAGTGGTTGAACTCACACAGCAGAGCTGGTTTTATGATTCTATTTGCTTTAGCCAGCATTGTCTGAGACAGCTAGTGAAATTCCATGGTGTGTTTACCTTACCTGACCACAGCAGCGTTGGTCCTGGTCTCTAGCTGCAGCAACAAGAGATCACACATCCCTCCAGTGGTCATAGTAACTCTCAGGATCAATCACACAAGCCAGTCTTACAGAAAAAAAGTGTTCTCTCGTCTCCTCTGGTCTCGTCTCGTCTCCTCTATACTATAATGCAGAGGACATGAGAGGAGTAAAAGTGGAGGAGAAGGTTCTGGATCTTGTGGTTGAGTTGGTCAACGTTCTGTTAAACCAGGTGGGACGGAATGTTCTGGTCTTGACCGAGGAGAACCCTCTACTAGAACACTAGAACACTAGAACACTCTAGGACAGGTGTGCAGTTGACAGTCAATCGGAATGGTCAACTAGACCAACTCAGATTGAGGTCCACACCTGCAACAGGTTCACCTTCAGGCTGGTTGAGGTCCACACCTGCAACAGGTTCACCTTCAGGCTGGATGAGGTCCACACCTGCAACAGGTTCACCTTCAGGCTGGATGAGGTCCACACCTGCAACAGGTTCACCTTCAGGCTGGATGAGGTCCACACCTGCAACAGATTCACCTTCAGGCTGGATGAGGTCCACACCTGCAACAGGTTTACCTTCAGGCTGGATGAGGTCCACACCTGCAACAAGTTCACTTACAGGCTGGATAAGGTCCACACCTGCAACAAGTTCACTTTCAGGCTGGATGAGGTCCACACCTGCAACAAGTTCACCTTCAGGCTGGATGAGGTCCACACCTGCAACAGGTTCACCTTCAGGCTGGTTGAGGACCACACCTGCAACAGGTTCACCTTCAGGCTGGTTGAGGACCACACCTGCAACAGGTTCACCTTCAGGCTGGATGAGGTCCACACCTGCAACAGGTTCACCTTCAGGCTGGTTGAGGACCACACCTGCAACAGGTTCACCTTCAGGCTGGTTGAGGACCACACCTGCAACAGGTTCACCTTCAGGCTGGTTGAGGTCCACACCTGCAACAGGTTCACCTTCAGGCTGGATGAGGTCCACACCTGCAACAGGTTCACCTTCAGTCTGGATGAGGTCCACACCTGCAACAGGTTCACCTTCAGGCTGGATGAGGTCCACACCTTCAGCTTTGACTGGCTTTGTCTACGCTGTGACTGGCCTACATTGTGGATGGCTGGTCTACACTGTCTCTTGCTGGTCTACACTGTCTCTGGCTGATCTACATCATGTCTACACTGTCTCTGGCTGATCTACATCATGTCTACACTGTCTCTTGCTGGTCTACACTCTGTCTTGCTTGTCTACACTGTCTCTGGCTGATCTACATCATGTTTACACTGTCTCTGGCTGGTCTACACTGTCTCTGGAAGGTCTACACCTTCTTTGGCTGGTCTACACTGTCTCTGGCTGGTATACACCATCTCTGGCTGGTCTACACCATCTCTGGCTGGTCTACACTGTCTCTGGAAGGTCTACACCGTCTCTGGCTGGTCTACACTGTCTCTGGCTGGTATACACCATATCTGGCTGGTCTACACCATCTCTGGCAGGTCTACGCTGTGACTAGCTTTGTATACGCTGTGACTGACTGGTCTACTCGGTTTCTGGCTGGTCTAAAATGCTCTGGTTGGTCTAAATATTCTCTGGCTGGTCTGAAATGTCTCTGGCTGGTCTGAAATGTCTCTGGCTGGTCTGAAATGTCTCTGGCTGGTCTAAAATGTCTCTGGCTGGTCTAAAATTTCTCTGGCTGGTCTAAAATGTCTCTGGCTGGTCTGAAATGTCTCTGGCTGGTCTAAAATGTCTCTGGCTGGTCTACACCCTCCTTGACCCTCTCCTAGACCCTCTCCTAGAACCAATACCACCATTACTCTCCAAGACCCTCTTCTAGACGCTTTTCTAGACCCAATACCACCACTACTCTCCTCGGCCCAATACCACCACTACTCTCCTAGACACAATGCCACCACTACTCTCCAAGACCCAATCCTAGACCCAATACCACCACTACTCTCCTAGACCCAATATCACCACTACTCTCATAGACCCTCTCCTATACCCAATACCCCCACTACTCTCCTAGACCCAATACCACCACTACTCCACAGGACCCAATACCACCACTACTCTCCTAGACCCAATACCACCACTACTCTCCTAGACACAATACCGCCACTACTCTCCTAGACCCTCTCCTAGACCCAAATACCACCACTACTCTCCTAGACCCAATACCACCACTACTCTCCTAGACCCAATACCACCACTACTCTCCTAGACCCAATACCACCACTACTCCACAGGACCCAATACCACCACTACTCTCCTAGACCCAATACCACCACTACTCTCCTAGACCCAATACCACCACTACTCTCCTAGACCCAATACCACCAATACTCTCCTAGACACAATACCACTACTACTCTCCTAGACCCAATACCACCACTTCTCTCATAGACCCAATATACCACCACTACTCTCCTAGACCCAATACCACCACTACTCTCCTAGACCCAATACCACCACTACTCTCCTAGACCCAATACCACCAATACTCTCCTAGACACAATACCACTACTACTCTCCTAGACCCAATACCACCACTTCTCTCATAGACCCAATATACCACCACTACTCTCCTAGACCAAATACCACTACTACTCTCCTAGACCCAGTACCACCACTACTATCATAGACCCAATATACCACCACTACTCTCCTAGACCAAATACCACCACTACTCTCCTAGACCCTCTCCTAGACCCAATACCACCACTGCTCTCCACGTGACCCCGCTGTTAGGGTCGGTGCTGGTTTCATCGACTGGCAGTTTCACAGAGCCTTGCAGACCTGATCATAGTTCTTCAGTGTCAAGTGGAATCACAAACCACCAGTTTTAACAGAATTGCCTACAATTTTATTTTAATCTCAGATTTAACCAAGGCATAGAACGAAGCGTAGGCCTTTTGGCCTATTTTATTAATTAATGCAGGTTCACAGTGCGGACCGAACTGAGGTGCCATTAACGAACGAGATGGTACGAATATGTACACCACTACTACACACGTCTACCCAGTATGCAGTGGGCCCTCCCAGCAGTCTCTCTAAACACGTCTACCCAGTGAGCAGTGGGCCCTCCCAGAAGTCTCTCTAAACACGTTTACCCAGTATGCAGTGGGCCCTCCCAGCTGTCTCTCTAAACACGTCTACTCAGTATGCAGTGGGCCCTCCCAGAAGTCTCTCTAAACACGTCTACCCAGTGAGCAGTGGGCCCTCCCAGAAGTCTCTCTAAACACGTTTACCCAGTATGCAGTGGGCCCTTCCAGCTGTCTGTGTCTAAACACGTCTACCCAGTATGCAGTGGGCCCTCCCAGCTGTCTCTCTAAACATGTCTACCCAGTATGCAGTGGGCCCTCCCAGCTGTCTCTCTAAACACGCCTACCCAGTATGCAGTGGGCCCTCCTAGCTGTCTGTCTCTACACACGTCTACCCAGTATGCAGTGGGCCCTCCCAGCTGCCTCTCTAAACACGTCTACCCAGTATGCAGTGGGCCCTCCCAGCCGTCTCTCTAAACACGTCTAACCAGTATGCAGTGGGCCCTCCCAGCCGTCTCTCTAAACACGTCTACCCAGTATGCAGTGGGCACTCCCATCTGTCTGTCTCTACACGTCTACCCAGTATGCAGTGGGCCCTCTCAGCCGTCTCTCTAAACACGTCTACCCGGTATGCAGTGGGCTCTCCCAGCCGTCTCTCTAAACACTTCTACCCAGTATGCAGTGGGCCCTCACAGCCGTCTCTCTAAACACGTCTACCCAGTATGCAGTGGGCTCTCCCAGTCGTCTCTCTAAACATGTCTACCCAGTGTGCAGTGGGCCCTCCCAGCCGTCTCTCTAAACACGTCTACCCAGTATGCAGTGGGCCCTCCCAGCCGTCTCTCTAAACACATCTACCCAGTGAGCAGTGGGCCCTCCCAGAAGTCTCTCTAAACACGTCTACCCAGTATGCAGTGGGCCCTCCCAGCTGTCTGTCTCTACACACGTCTACCCAGTATGCAGTGGGCCCTCCCAGCTGTCTCTCTAAACACGTCTACCCAGTATGCAGTGGGCCCTCCCAGCTGTCTGTGTCTAAACACGTCTACCCAGTATGCAGTGGGCCCTCCCAGAAGTCTCTCTAAACACGTCTACCCAGTATGCAGTGGGCCCTCCCAGCTGTCTGTGTCTAAACACGTCTACCCAGTATGCAGTGGGCCCTCCCAGCTGTCTCTCTAAACACGTGTACCCAGTATGCAGTGGGCCCTCCCAGCTGTCTCTCTAAACACGTCTACCCAGTATGCAGTGGGCCCTCCCAGCTGTATGTCTCTACACACGTCTACCCAGTATGCAGTGGGCCCTCCCAGCTGTCTGTGTCTAAACACGTCTACCCAGTATGCAGTAGGCCCTCCCAGCCGTCTCTCTAAACACGTCTACCCAGTATGCAGTGAGCCCTCCCAGCTATCTCTCTAAACACGTCTACCCAGTATGCAGTGGGCCCTCCCAGCTGTCTGTGTCTAAACACGTCTACCCAGTATGAAGTGGGCCCTCCCAGCCGTCTCTCTAAACACGTCTTCGCAGTATGCAGTGGGCACTCCCATCTGTCTGTCTCTACACGTCTACCCAGTATGCAGTGGGCCCCCCCAGCTGTTTCTCTAAACACATCTACCCAGTATGCAGTGGGCCCTCCCAGCTGTCTGTCTCTAAACTTGTCTACCCAGTATGCAGTGGGCCCACCCAGCTGTCTGTCTACACATGTCTACCCAGTATGCAGTGGGCCCTCCCAGCCGTCTCTCTTAACACGTCTACCCGGTATGAAGTGGGCCCTCCCAGCCGTCTCTCTACACATGTCTACCCAGTATGCAGTGGGCTCTCCCAGACGTCTCTCTAAACACTTCTACCCAGTATGCAGTGGGCCCTCCCAGCCGTCTCTCTAAACACGTCTACCCAGTATGCAGTGGGCCCTCCGAGCTGTCTGTCTCTAAACACGTCTACCCGGTATGCAGTGGGGCTCTCCCAGCCGTCTCTCTAAACACTTCTACCCAGTATGCAGTGGGCCCTCCCAGCCGTCTCTCTAAACACGTCTACCCAGTATACAGTGGGCTCTCCCAGTCGTCTCTCTAAACATGTCTACCCAGTGTGCAGTGGGCCCTCCCAACCGTCTCTCTAAACACGTCTACCCAGTATGCAGTGGGCCCTCCCAGCCGTCTCTCTAAACACATCTACCCAGTGAGCAGTGGGCCCTCCCAGAAGTCTCTCTAAACACGTCTACCCAGTATGCAGTGGGCCCTCCCAGCTGTCTGTCTCTACACACGTCTACCCAGTATGCAGTGGGCCCTCCCAGCTGTCTCTCTAAACACGTCTACCCAGTATGCAGTGGGCCCTCCCAGCTGTCTGTGTCTAAACACGTCTACCCAGTATGCAGTGGGCCCTCCCAGAAGTCTCTCTAAACACGTCTACCCAGTGAGCAGTGGGCCCTCCCAGAAGTCTCTCTAAACACGTCTACCCAGTATGCAGTGGGCCCTCCCAGCTGTCTGTGTCTAAACACGTGTACCCAGTATGCAGTGGGCCCTCCCAGCTGTCTCTCTAAACACGTGTACCCAGTATGCAGTGGGCCCTCCCTGCTGTCTCTCTAAACACGTCTACCCAGTATGCAGTGGGCCCTCCCAGCTGTATGTCTCTACACACGTCTACCCAGTATGCAGTGGGCCCTCCCAGCTGTCTGTGTCTAAACACGTCTACCCAGTATGCAGTTGGCCCTCCCAGCCGTCTCTCTAAACACGTCTTCCCAGTATGCAGTGGGCCCTCCCAGCCGTCTCTCTAAACACGTGTACCCAGTATGCAGTGGGCCCTCCCAGCTGTCTGTGTCTAAACACGTCTACCCAGTATGCAGTGGGCCGTCCCAGCTGTCTGTCTCTAAACACGTCTACCCAGTATGCAGTGGGCCCTCCCAGCCGTCTCTCTAAACACGTCTACCCAGTGTGCAGTGGGCCCTCCCAGCTGTCTGTGTCTAAACACGTCTACCCAGTATGCAGTTGGCCCTCCCAGCTGTCTGTCTCTACACATGTCTACCCAGTATGCAGTGGGCCCTCCCAGCTGTCTCTCTAAACACGTCTACCCAGTATGCAGTGGGCCCTCCCAGCTGTCTGTGTCTAAACACGTCTACCCAGTATGCAGTGGGCCCTCCCAGAAGTCTCTCTAAACACGTCTACCCAGTATGCAGTGGGCCCTCCCAGCAGTCTGTGTCTAAACAAGTCTACCCAGTATGCAGTGGGCCCTCCCAGCTGTCTCTCTAAACACGTGTACCCAGTATGCAGTGGGCCCTCCCAGCTGTCTCTCTAAACACGTCTACCCAGTATGCAGTGGGCCCTCCCAGCTGTATGTCTCTACACACGTCTACCCAGTATGCAGTGGGCCCTCCCAGGTGTCTGTGTCTAAACACGTCTACCCAGTATGCAGTAGGCCCTCCCAGCCGTCTCTCTAAACACGTCTACCCAGTATGCAGTGAGCCCTCCCAGCTATCTCTCTAAACACGTCTACCCAGTATGCAGTGGGCCCTCCCAGCTGTCTGTGTCTAAACACGTCTACCCAGTATGAAGTGGGCCCTCCCAGCCGTCTCTCTAAACACGTCTTCGCAGTATGCAGTGGGCACTCCCATCTGTCTGTCTCTACACGTCTACCCAGTATGCAGTGGGCCCCCCCAGCTGTTGCTCTAAACACATCTACCCAGTATGCAGTGGGCCCTCCCAGCTGTCTGTCTCTAAACTTGTCTACCCAGTATGCAGTGGGCCCACCCAGCTGTCTGTCTACACATGTCTACCCAGTATGCAGTGGGCCCTCCCAGCCGTCTCTCTAAACACGTCTACCCGGTATGAAGTGGGCCCTCCCAGCCGTCTCTCTACACATGTCTACCCAGTATGCAGTGGGCTCTCCCAGCCGTCTCTCTAAACACGTCTACCCAGTATGCAGTGGGCCCTCCCAGCCGTCTCTCTAAACACGTCTACCCAGTATGCAGTGGGCCCTCCGAGCTGTCTGTCTCTAAACACGTCTACCCGGTATGCAGTGGGGCTCTCCCAGCCGTCTCTCTAAACACTTCTACCCAGTATGCAGTGGGCCCTCCCAGCCGTCTCTCTAAACACGTCTACCCAGTATACAGTGGGCTCTCCCAGTCGTCTCTCTAAACATGTCTACCCAGTGTGCAGTGGGCCCTCCCAACCGTCTCTCTAAACACGTCTACCCAGTATGCAGTGGGCCCTCCCAGCCGTCTCTCTAAACACATCTACCCAGTGAGCAGTGGGCCCTCCCAGAAGTCTCTCTAAACACGTCTACCCAGTATGCAGTGGGCCCTCCCAGCTGTCTGTCTCTACACACGTCTACCCAGTATGCAGTGGGCCCTCCCAGCTGTCTCTCTAAACACGTCTACCCAGTATGCAGTGGGCCCTCCCAGCTGTCTGTGTCCAAACACGTCTACCCAGTATGCAGTGGGCCCTCCCAGAAGTCTCTCTAAACACGTCTACCCAGTGAGCAGTGGGCCCTCCCAGAAGTCTCTCTAAACACGTCTACCCAGTATGCAGTGGGCCCTCCCAGCTGTCTGTGTCTAAACACGTGTACCCAGTATGCAGTGGGCCCTCCCAGCTGTCTCTCTAAACACGTGTACCCAGTATGCAGTGGGCCCTCCCAGCTGTCTCTCTAAACACGTCTACCCAGTATGCAGTGGGCCCTCCCAGCTGTATGTCTCTACACACGTCTACCCAGTATGCAGTGGGCCCTCCCAGCTCTCTGTGTCTAAACACGTCTACCCAGTATGCAGTGGGCCCTCCCAGCCGTCTCTCTAAACACGTCTACCCAGTATGCAGTGGGCCCTCCCAGCCGTCTCTCTAAACACGTGTACCCAGTATGCAGTGGGCCCTCCCAGCTGTCTGTGTCTAAACACGTCTACCCAGTATGCAGTGGGCCGTCCCAGCTGTCTGTCTCTAAACACGTCTACCCAGTATGCAGTGGGCCCTCCCAGCCGTCTCTCTAAACACGTCTACCCAGTATGCAGTTGGCCCTCCCAGCTGTCTGTCTCTACACATGTCTACCCAGTATGCAGTGGGCCCTCCCAGCTCTCTGTGTCTAAACACGTCTACCCGGTATGAAGTGGGCCCTCCCAGCCGTCTCTCTACACATGTCTACCCAGTATGCAGTGGGCCCTCCCAGCCGTCTCTCTAAACACGTCTACCCAGTATGCAGTGGGCCCTCCCAGCTGTCTGTGTCTAAACACGTCTACCCAGTAGGCAGTGGGCCCTCCCAGCTGTCTGTGTCTAAACACGTCTACCCAGTATGCAGTGGGCTCTCCCAGCTGTCTCTCTAAACACGTCTACTCAGTATGCAGTGGGCCATTAAAGCTTAATGTAGAAATGACCCAAAATATTTGGGGTCATTTCTACAGCATTAAACTATTTGGCAGCTACGCTTCCTGGGGTCCAGACTAAACATGAAACATTACATAACACAGAACTTTAATAGACAAGGACAGAACTACATATCAATACATACACTGTCTTCGGTAAGTATTCAGACCCCAAATTTTGTTAGGTTACAGCCTTATTCTAAAATTGATTATCGACACAATGCCCCATAATGACATCACAATTGTAAAGAGTTTGTATGTAGCTGGTGAGATGAGTCAGGCGCAGGACAGCAGATATGAGTAATGAAAGCAATTTTACTCAATAATATAACAATATACTGACCGCAATACAAATAAACAATTACTCACAAACAAACATGGGGGAACAGAGGGTTAAATAATGAACAAGTCATTGGGGAATTGAAACCAAGTGTGTAAGACAAAACAAATGGAAAATGAAAAGTGGATCGGCGATGGCAAGAAGGCCTGTGACCGCCGAACGCCGAACGCCGCCCGAACGAGGAGAGGGACCGACTTCGGCGGAAGTCGTGACAACAATACCCCATAATGATGTCACAATACCCGATAATGACATCACAATGCCCCATAATGACATCACAATGCCCCATGATGACATCACAATGCCCCATGATGACATCACAATGCCCCATAATGACAATAAAATGCAGGTTTTTATAACGGCGCATAAGATTATATTAATATGTATAGCACAAAAATGGCCTGTCTTCAATTTTTTATTTCACCCTTTATTTTAGAAGGGAGTCATGCTGAGAACTTAGTCTCTTTTTCAGATGAGCATAAAAACATCAATAAACACCAATTACACTATACACATCTATAAACACATCAATTACACTATACACATCTATAAACACATCAATTACACTATACATATCTATATACACATCAATTACACTATACATATCTATAAACACATCAATTACACTATACATATCTATAAACACATCAATTACACTATACATATCTATAAACACATCAATTACACTATACATATCTATAGACACATCAATTACACTATACATATCTATAAACACATCAATTACACTATACATATCTATAAACACATCAATTACACTATACATATCTATAGACACATCAATTACACTATACATATCTATAAACACATCAATTACACTATACATATCTATATACAGGGTAGCCTAGTGGTTAGAGCGTTGGACTAGTAACCGGAAGGTTGCGAGTTCAAACCCCCGAGCTGACAAGGTACAAAATCTGTCGTTCTGCCCCTGAACAGGCAGTTAACCCACTGTTCCCAGGCCGTCATTGAAAATAAGAATTTGTTCTTAACTGACTTGCCTGGTTAAATAAAGGTAAAAAAAAAAAAAAAAAAAAAAAAAAAAAAAAATACACATCAATTACACTATACACATCAATTACACTATACATATCTATATACACATCAATTACACTATACATATCTATAAACACCTCAATTACACTATACACATCTATATACACATCAATTACACTATACATATCTATAAACACATCAATTACACTATACACATCAATTACACTATACATATCTATATACACATCAATTACACTATACATATCTATAAACACCTCAATTACACTATACACATCAATTACACTATACACATCAATTACACTATACATATCTATATACACATCAATTACACTATAGATGTAAATCACACATATAGGAAAACACAAACGGTTGAAATAAACACATTGTTCAGAAATAAGGCCCTCAAACATCAGCCAGAAATGCCATAGAGGCACCAACTTTCAGGACGTTTGGAGTTAACAGCAGATTTACCAACGCATTCAAAACCATGAGAATTGAATCGTTGTACAGTAAAGATTTAATCTAACATCCCAGTAAAACCGTCATCGTAGTAGCCAGACCGGGGGCACTTTGATCATCAAAGGTTGATTTAACATTTTCAAAATGCTCTCTTTCCATCATGGGGTCATTCCATTTGTGATTTACTTTCCATTGTTATTGTGTGAAGGCTGGGCCTGCGTCCCATGTGGCTCCCTATGGGTCCTGGTCCAAAGTAGTGCACTATATAGGGACTAGGGAGCCACGGCCCTGGTCTAAAGTAGTGCACTATATAGGGACTAGGGTGCCACGGCCCTGGTCTAAAGTAGTGCACTATATAGGGACTAGGGAGCCATATGGGACGCACAGTGCGAGTAAGATATTATGGTATGTTATAGATAAGGAGACCCTGACGGGTATAATAGTCACTATCCCCCCTGTTACACCACTCGGCCTGTCACCATCACACCTCGCTGGGCAGACTGTGAATTACAGACAGGAGAGGACAGAGGTGCAGTCTGTGTTACAGGGAGGGGAGATGAGAGGGTTTCTGAGCTGAAATATTACATTGATTTCTTCACAATCTTTTAACCTCATGGAGATGTAGCAGTCATATTGCCTTTGGTGTCTTTAGTGCTTTGGCAAAGCGTTCTCTGTTTTAATCAAAAACGTGATTTCAGAGTGTTGACCTTGCGTGTTCTGGAAAGCTAATCAATTGTAGGCCAGTGTAAGTGGGGGGGGAGGGGGGGGAGATTCAGAGATAAATAACAATGCATTCTTTTTCTTACTCATCAAAATATTTAGGTGTCTTTAGTGTCATTCCAATAGCATAAACCATCATGGTTGTGAGATCCCTGGGCAGAAATGAGAGATTACGCTACAGAGTGGCTGTTTCAGATCAACTCGTTCTAGATTCAGATCAAACCATTCTATATTCAGATCAACGCATTCTAGATTCATACAGGATCACGATGTACTGGGTCTTACCAGAGTCATACAGAATCAATATGTACTGTTTCTTACCAGTACATATTGACTCTGTATGACTCTGGTAAGAACCAGTGTATATTGATGCTGTATGACTCTGGTAAGACCCAGTACATATTGATCCTGTATGACTCTGGTAAGAACCAGTACATATTGATCCTGTATGACTCTGGTAAGAACCAGTATATATTGATCCTGTATGACTCTGGTAAGAACCAGTACATATTGATCCTGTATGACTCTGGTAAGATCCAGTACATATTGACTCTGTATGACTCTGGTAAGAACCAGTACATATTGACTCTGTATGACTCTGGTAAGACCCAGTACATATTGATCCTGTATGACTCTGGTAAGACCCAGTACATATGTATCCTGTATGACTCTGGTAAGACCCAGTACATATTGACTCTGTATGACTCTGGTAAGACCCAGTACATATTGACTCTGTATGACTCTGGTAAGAACCAGTACATATTGATCCTGTATGACTCTGGTAAGACCCAGTACATATGTATCCTGTATGACTCTGGTAAGAACCAGTACATATTGACTCTGTATGACTCTGGTAAGAACCAGTACATATTGACTCTGTATGACTCTGGTAAGACCCAGTACATATTGATCCTGTATGACTCTGGTAAGACCCAGTACATATGTATCCTGTATGACTCTGGTAAGAACCAGTACATATGTATCCTGTATGACTCTGGTAAGAACCAGTACATATGTATCCTGTATGACTCTGGTAAGACCCAGTACATATTTAACCTGTTTGACTCTGGTAAGACCCACTTTGTAGTCGGTGTTACCAGTTTCCAGGAGCTTTCAGCTGTCTTAATGAAACCTGTTTAACACAATGTTGTTGAGACACAGCGCACACCCAGGCTGTAAAAACAAGTTCCAATACATTAGTGGTATACTTATTGCTAGGGCTTTTAAATTTAAATGGGAATTTATTGGTGTTCAGGGAGAGCTTTCCCACTGAGCCGTGACTAAATGGTTTTACAGCCTAGTGATGGATAATATCCTGGCCGGGGGTCTCTGTATTGAGACGAGTAGTGGGGGTATTTTGGCCTTTATCTAGCATGCTAGTAGATACCATAGACTTCCAGGCATTGCCCTAACACCAGTTAGAAATTGCGCTGATGCTAGTTACAGCTTCCCTCAAACTGCACTCAGAGAAATAACAATGATATCCAGGAGTTCATCTGACTCTGGGGTATCTGACTCTGGGGTATCTGACTCTGGGGTATCTGACTCTGGGGTATCTGGGGTATCTGACTCTGGGGTATCTGGGGTATCTGACTCTGGGGTATCTGGGCTATCTGACTCTGGGCTATCTGACTCTGGGCTATCTGACTCTGGGGTATCTGACTCTGGGGTGTCTGGGGTATCTGACTCTGGGGTATCTGGGGTATCTGACTCTGGGGTATCTGACTCTGGGGTATCTGACTCTGGGTTATCTGGGGTATCTGACTCTGGGGTATCTGGGCTATCTGACTCTGGGCTATCTGACTCTGGGCTATCTGACTCTGGGCTATCTGACTCTGGGGTATCTGACTTTGGGGTATCTGACTCTGGGGTATCTGGGGTATCTGACTCTGGGGTATCTGACTCTGGGGTATCTGGGGTATCTGACTCTGGGGTATCTGACTCTGGGGTATCTGACTCTGGGGTATCTGGGGTATCTGACTCTGGGGTATCTGGGGTATCTGACTCTGGGGTATCTGACTCTGGGATATCTGGGGTATCTGACTCTGGGGTATCTGACTCTGGGGTATCTGGGGTATCTGACTCTGGGGTATCTGACTCTGGGGTATCTGACTCATCTGACTCTGGGGTATATGGGGTATCTGACTCTGTGGTATCTGACTCATCTGACTCTGGGGTATATGGGGTATCTGACTCTGGGGTATCTGGGGTATCTGACTCTGGGGTATCTGGGGTATCTGACTCTGGGGAATCTGACTCTGGGGTATCTGACTCTGGGGAATCTGACTCTGGGGAATCTGACTCTGGGGAATCTGACTCTGGGGAATCTGACTCTGGGGAATCTGACTCTGGGGTATCTGACTATGGGGTAGCACATATAGGGCTTCAGTGCCAAATGCACAAAGTATTCCTCTAAAGCTTTGGAGTCGTACGAGTGACTATTATGAAAAGGAGAAGGGGGATACGTGTTCATGCATTTTGGATGTGTTTTCATAGTTCTTATGAGTGACTGTTATGAAATGGGAAACGGGTTCATGCATTTTGGATGTGTTTTCATAGTTCTTATACGGTTTCTGTTTTTTTGCTTGGATCAATATCAAAATAATAGTCCTGGGAGAAAGTGGGTCTGAACAGTTAACCTCCCTCCTACAAGTCACCTTGTGGACTATAGTCTTGGGAGACAGTGGGTCTGAACAGTTAACCTCCCACCTACAAGTCACTTATAAGTTATAGTCCTTGGAGACAGTGGGTCTGAACAGTTAACCTCCCTCCTACAAGTCACCTACAGTCCTGGGAGACAGTGGGTCATCTGTATTGGCTGGTTGTGGTCTTGTCACTCTCTAATGCTGCTGCTCATTGTTCTGATGATTCCATTAACCCTTATGCATCCAACGACGTGTGTCTATGTCATGTATTGAAAACGACTGGGTCGTATTTGCGTTGTTCACATGGGAAATATTTCCTTTGTCTACCAGGTAGGGAGCAGAGTATGAAAACGGCTCAACATGACTTTGTATCCAAGGAAACTGTACATTTCATTTGTCAGTAAAACACAATGGTTTGTAATTACATCGTCGGCAATTTACAGGACGAATCAAGTGTGTACTCAAAGTGACGTGATTCAAATACAGCTTTATGAATATGGATGGATGCCTAAATGGATTTACGTTTGACCAGCTCAATGGACCATGGTCAAACGTAGTGCCCTGCATAGGGAATAGGGAGCTATTTGGGACAAAGCTCCATGAATATCTACCTCCCTCCTTCCCCTCAGTCTAACTCTGTTTGGGCCTCAGATTTTAATTATGAGAGGAGCCAAGCATGTCTTAACTAAGTGCTATTTAAATTAGGGATTTGCCAGAACATCCCTGAAGACAATAGTTTTGAAAGACTAATAGAGGGGCAGAAGGTTATCTCTGAATGTTTAATTTTCTCTTTGGATTAATTCTAATAAAACAGGAAGAGATGGCAGTGGAAACACAGGCCAGTAGACACCAACAGGAAGAGATGGCAGTGGAAACACAGGGCCAGTAGACACCAACAGGAAGAGATGGCAGTGGAAACACAGGGCCAGTAGACACCAACAGGAAGAGATGGCAGTGGAAACACAGGGCCAGTAGACACCAACAGGAAGAGATGGCAGTGGAAACACAGGGCCAGTAGACACCAACAGACTCTTTGCTAGAATTGACTTTTTTAATGTTTATTGATTTAAATATATATAAATATGTCAGGAACGCAGGGGAGATCTACCACCCAACAGACCACCTCGTTGTATTTTTTTAATACGATGACAGATGAATCCATAAGCGATTGCTCAGCTCCTGAGATTTCCTCTGCTTCCTGTTCCAAATAATGTTTTGGCTGATTTGCATGATTCCAAACCTTGACATTATTTGGCTGGTTGATATCAAAGCACATCTCACAGGTAGAACCTAGTAGATGTGTTGCCGGCACTAGAGCAGGTTGGCATCCAGTCGGTTTCTTTTCCTCTGTTGTTGGCTTGTGTTTTCACTCCATTAAACCCATACATCTGTAACAACATTAAACCCATACATCTGTAACAACATTAAACCCATACATCTGGAACAAAATTAAACCAACATTAAACATTACATCTGTAACAACATTAAACCCATACATCTGTAACAACATTAAATCCATACATCTTACATGATACATCTGCAACAACATTAAACCCTTACATCTGGAACAACATTAAACCCATACATCTGTAACAACATTAAACCCATACATCTGTAACAACATTAAACCCATACATCTGTAACAACATTAAACCCTTACATCTGTAACAACATTAAACCCATACATCTGTAACAACATTAAACCCATACATCTTACATGATACATCTGGAACAACATTAAACCCATACATCTGGAACAACATATAACCAATACATTGGTAACAACATTAAACCCAAACATCTGGAACAACAGTAAACCCATACATCTGGAACAACATTAAACCCTTAAATCTGGAACAACATTAAACCCTTACATCTGTAACAACATTAAATCCATACATCTGGAACAACATTAAACCCATACATCTGGAACAACATTAAACCCATACATCTGGAACAACATTAAACCCATACATCTGACATGATACATCTGTAACAACATTAAACCCTTACATCTGTAACAACATTAAACCCATACATCTGTAACAACATTAAACCCATACATCTTACATGACACATCTGGAACAATATTAAACCCATACATCTGGAACAACATATAACCAATACATTGGTAACAACATTGAACCCATACATCTGGAACAACATTAAACCCTTACATCTGTAACAACATTAAACCCATACATCTGTAACAACATTAAACCCATACATCTGGAACAACATTAAACCCTTACATCTGTAACAACATTAAACCCATACATCTGGAACAACATTAAACCCTTACATCTTACATGATACATCTGTAACAACATTAAACCCATACATCTGGACCAACATTAAACCCATACATCTGGAATAACATTAAACCCATACATCTGGAACAACATTAAACACATACATCTGGAACAACATTAAACCCATACATCTGGAACAACATTAAACCCATACATCTGGAACAACATTAAACCCATACATCTGGAACAACATTAAACCCATACATCTGGAACAACATTAAACCCATACATCTGTAACAACATTAAACCCTTACATCTGGAACAACATTAAACCCATACATATGTAACAACATTAAACCCATACATCTGTAACAACATTAAAACCCATACATCTTACATGATACATCTGGAACAACATTAAATCCATACATATGTAACAACATTAAACCCATACATCTGTAACAACATTAAAACCCATACATCTTACATGATACATCTGGAACAACATTAAACCCATACATATGTAACAACATTCAAATCAAATCAAATCAAATGTATTTATATAGCCCTTCGTACATCAGCTGATATCTCAAAGTGCTGTACAGAAACCCAGCCTAAAACCCCAAACAGCAAGCAATGCAGGTGTAGAAGCACGGTGGCTAGGAAAAACTCCCTAGAAAGGCCAAAACCTAGGAAGAAACCTAGAGAGGAACCAGGCTATGTGGGGTGGCCAGTCCTCTTCTGGCTGTGCCGGGTGGAGATTATAACAAAACATGGTCAAGATGTTCAAATGTTCATAAATGACCAGCATGGTCGAATAATAATAAGGCAGAATAGTTGAAACTGGAGCAGCAGCACAGTCAGGTGGACTGGGGACAGCAAGGAGTCATCATGTCAGGTATTCCTGGGGCATGGTCCTATGGCTCAGGTCCTCCGAGAGAGAGAAAGAAAGAGAGAATTAGAGAGAGCATATGTGGGATGGCCAGTCCTCTTCTGGCTGTGCCGGGTGGAGATTATAACAGAACATGGCCAAGATGTTCAAATGTTCATAAATGACCAGCATGGTCGAATAATAATAAGGCAGAACAGTTGAAACTGGAGCAGCAGCACAGCCAGGTGGACTGGGGACAGCAAGGAGTCATCATGTCAGGTAGTCCTGGGGCATGGTCCTAGGGCTCAGGTCCTCCGAGAGAGAGAAAGAGAGAAGGAGAGAATTAGAGAACGCACACTTAGATTCACACAGGACACCGAATAGGACAGGCGAAGTACTCCAGATATAACAAACTGACCCTAGCCCCCCGACACATAAACTACTGCAGCATAAATACTGGAGGCTGAGACAGGAGGGGTCAGGAGACACTGTGGCCCCATCCGAGGACACCCCCGGACAGGGCCAAACAGGAAGGATATAACCCCACCCACTTTGCCAAAGCACAGCCCCCACAACACTAGAGGGATATCTTCAACCACCAACTTACCATCCTGAGACAAGGCTGAGTATAGCCCACAAAGACCTCCGCCACGGCACAACCCAAGGGGGGGGGGGGGGGGGGGGGGGGCGCCAACCCACATTAAAACCCATACATCTTACATGATACATCTGGAACAACATTAAACCCATACATATGTAACAACATTAAACCCATACATCTGTAACAACATTAAAACCCGTACATCTTACATGATACAGTTTATTTTTTTATATGTTTATTTCACCTTTATTTAACCAGGTAAGATAGCTGAGAACAAGTTCTCATTTACAACTGCGCCCTGGCCAAGATAAAGCAAAGCAGTTCGACACATACAACAACACAGAGTTACACATGGAATAAACAAGCACACAGTTTGTACCTAGAAAAACTCCCCCAACACAGGTGTGCCAAGCTTGTCGTGTCATACCCAAGAAGACTCAAGGCTGTAATCGCTGCCAAAGGTGCTTCAACAAAGTACTGAGTAAAGGGTCTGAATACTTATGTAAATGTGATATTTCAGTTTTTTTTACATATATATACATTTGTAAAAAAAAATCTAAACCATTTTTGCTTTGTCATTATGGGGTATTGTGACGTCATTATGGGGTATTGTGACGTCATTATGGGGTATTGTGACGTCATTATGGGGTATTGTGTGTAGATTGATGAGGAATAACAAACAAGTCAATCAGTTTTATAATAAAGCTGTAAGAAATCTAATGTGGAAAAAGTCAAAGGGTTTGAATACTTTCCGAATGTAGTCTATGTGATCGTATACAAACGTAAGCAAGGTTAAAAATGATTGTTTTTGGTCAAATGTGATCTGTTTGGGCTTTTTCCGGTCAACATACAGTCTACAAATGATTTGTAATTACATTCCAACCCCCCCCCCCCCTGACCATCAGTTCAAGCTGAATTCAGTTGATGATCTGTAGTGGCTTAAATACTTCTACTCTCTGTAGGCTGAAAGAAAAGCTGGCCTTGGTTACCATACTGTTGGGAATAATATTCTCTTTCTATCACTAGACATATTGTATTTTTGTACTGCCTTCTAATGAAGACGATCCTAATTGCACGGTGTGAAAGGCATGTGAGGAATTCCTAAAGAGGCACAGAAGCAGAGCGAGCATGAAGGCATTCATTCGGTCGTCATTAATATCTCTGTGAGCAACTGTTGCTAGGTGCTGAGCAGGTGAATTTCCTCTCATTCCCTCTGCAGGCGATAATGACATTATTCAGTTTTACCTTCAAGGTCACATTGGTCTCAGGGTCAAATACATTTCAGTTCACTGGAATCACAAAGAAACTGATATTCTAAATGCAATCCCCCCCCCCCCCCCCCCATTTGATTTTCAAACCCTGATGGATTGGTTTACTAGTGTTGAATAACAAATATTTCTTGATTCAATGAAAAATTGAAGGCATGGCGTGGCTATGAACAAAACAAAATGGCGCGAAGGTGGTGATTGTATTACAACAACTGTAATAAAACAACTTCATTTACAGGGCTGGTTACTGTGCGGTGTTGTGCTGGGGCAATATCAATGTTAAGCTGTTTCCAACTGGGACACAGTCCAATCAGATCTTGGTCTGCTCTTTTATTGCAACAGTATTATTTATTGCTATGTTGAAGGGAAATTATTATTCCTTTACAGATATTGCTTTCTGCCTCGGTCTCCTGTGTGTAGAGGATTTTGACCTTAAAGTCATGAAGCTTTATTTCTCATGGTTAAATGTGTCTGCTTTATCAGGCCGTTGGGTTTCCAGGTGATTCATGTATCACTGCAAACGGCTGTTATCAATGGTGCCTATTCCAATGTGATGATTCCAATGTGATGATTCCAATGTGATGATTTCAATGTGATGATTCCAATGTGATGATTCCAATGGTGCCTATTCCAATGTGATGATTCCAATGTGATGATTCCAATGTGATGATTCCAATGTGATGATTCCAATGGTGCCTATTCCAATGTGATGAGTTCAATGTGATGATTCCAATGTGATGATTCCAATGTGATGATTCCAATGTGATGATTCCAATGTGATGATTCCAATGTGATGATTCCAATGTGATGATTCCAATGTGATGATTCCAATGTGATGATTCCAATGTGATGATTCCAATGTGATGAGTTCAATGTGATGATTCCAATGTGATGATTCCAATGTGATGATTCTAATGTGATGATTCCAATGTGATGATTCCAATGTGATGATTCCAATGTGATGCTTCTAATGTGATGCTTCTAATGTGATGTTTCTAATGTGATGCTTCCAATGTGATGCTTCCAATGTGATGATTCCAATGTGATGATTCCAATGTGATGATTCCAATGTGATGAGTCCCAAATGGCCATATTCCCTATTTGGTTTTGTTGCTTTTGACCAGGGAATTTGGGACGAGGTGAAGATATTTATGACTTCCACATTTATGACAGCAATGACCCCAAACACACGTCTCATAGATATGACTCTGCCCCAAACACACGTCTCATAGATATGACTCTGCCCCAAACACACGTCTCATAGATATGACTCTGCCCCAAACACGTCTCATAGATATGGCTCTGTCCCAAACACGTCTCATAGATATGACTCTGCCCCAAACACACGTCTCATAGATATGACTCTGCCCTAAACACACATCTCATAGATATGACTCTGTCTCAAACACACGTCTCATAGATATGACTCTGCCCCAAACACGTCTCATAGATATGACTCTGTCTCAAACACACGTCTCATAGATATGACTCTGTCCCAAACACACGTCTCATAGATATGACTCTGTCCCAAACACACGTCTCATAGATATGACTCTGCCCTAAACACACATCTCATAGATATGACTCTGTCCCAAACACACGTCTCATAGATATGACTCTGTCCCAAACACACGTCTCATAGATATGACTCTGTCCCAAACACACGTCTCATAGATATGACTCTGTCCCAAACACACGTCTCATAGATATGGCTCTGCCCCCACGTCTCATAGATGTGACTCTGCCCCAAACACGTCTCATAGATATGGCTCTGCCCCAAACACACGTCTCATAGATATGACTCTGTCCCAAACACGTCTCATAGATATGGCTCTGCCCCAAACACACGTCTCATAGATATGACTCTGCCCCAAACACACGTCTAATAGATATGACTCTGCCCCAAACACACGTCTCATAGATATGACTCTGTCTCAAACACACGTCTCATAGATATGACTCTGCCTCAAACACACGTCTCATAGATATGACTCTTCCCAAAACACACGTCTCATAGATATGACTCTGTCTCAAACACACGTCTCATAGATATGACTCTGCCTCAAACACACGTCTCATAGATATGACTCTGCCCCAAACACACGTCTCATAGATATGGCTCTGTCCCAAACACACGTCTCATAGATATGGCTCTGCCCCAAACACACGTCTCATAGATATGGCTCTGTCCCAAACACACGTCTCATAGATATGGCTCTGCCCCAAACACACGTCTCATAGATATGGCTCTGCCCCAAACACACGTCTCATAGATATGACTCTGCCTCAAACACACGTCTCATAGATATGACTCTGTCCCAAACACACGTCTCATAGATATGACTCTGTCCCAAACACACGTCTCATAGATATGGCTCTGCCCCAAACACACGTCTCATAGATATGACTCTGTCCCAAACACACGTCTCATAGATATGACTCTGTCCCAAACACACGTCTCATAGATATGACTCTGCCCTAAACACACATCTCATAGATATGACTCTGTCCCAAACACACGTCTCATAGATATGACTCTGTCTCAAACACACGTCTCATAGATATGACTCTGCCCCAAACACGTCTCATAGATATGACTCTGTCTCAAACACACGTCTCATAGATATGACTCTGTCCCAAACACACGTCTCATAGATATGACTCTGTCCCAAACACACGTCTCATAGATATGACTCTGCCCTAAACACACATCTCATAGATATGACTCTGTCCCAAACACACGTCTCATAGATATGACTCTGTCCCAAACACACGTCTCATAGATATGACTCTGTCCCAAACACACGTCTCATAGATATGACTCTGTCCCAAACACACGTCTCATAGATATGGCTCTGCCCCCACGTCTCATAGATGTGACTCTGCCCCAAACACGTCTCATAGATATGGCTCTGCCCCAAACACACGTCTCATAGATATGACTCTGTCCCAAACACGTCTCATAGATATGGCTCTGCCCCAAACACACGTCTCATAGATATGACTCTGCCCCAAACACACGTCTAATAGATATGACTCTGCCCCAAACACACGTCTCATAGATATGACTCTGTCTCAAACACACGTCTCATAGATATGACTCTGCCTCAAACACACGTCTCATAGATATGACTCTTCCCAAAACACACGTCTCATAGATATGACTCTGTCTCAAACACACGTCTCATAGATATGACTCTGCCTCAAACACACGTCTCATAGATATGACTCTGCCCCAAACACACGTCTCATAGATATGGCTCTGTCCCAAACACACGTCTCATAGATATGGCTCTGCCCCAAACACACGTCTCATAGATATGGCTCTGTCCCAAACACACGTCTCATAGATATGGCTCTGCCCCAAACACACGTCTCATAGATATGGCTCTGCCCCAAACACACGTCTCATAGATATGACTCTGCCTCAAACACACGTCTCATAGATATGACTCTGTCCCAAACACACGTCTCATAGATATGACTCTGTCCCAAACACACGTCTCATAGATATGGCTCTGCCCCAAACACACGTCTCATAGATATGACTCTGTCCCAAACACACGTCTCATAGATATGACTCTGTCCCAAACACACGTCTCATAGATATGACTCTGCCCTAAACACACATCTCATAGATATGACTCTGTCCCAAACACACGTCTCATAGATATGACTCTGTCCCAAACACACGTCTCATAGATATGACTCTGCCCCAAACACACGTCTCATAGATATGACTCTGTCCCAAACACACATCTCATAGATATGACTCTGTCCCCACGTCTCATAGATATGACTCTGTCCCCACGTCTCATAGATATGACTCTGTCCCCACGTCTCATAGATCTCATGCATTCGGGGGGGGGGGGGGGTGGTCTGTGTATATTTGTAAACAACAGCTGGTGCACGGAATCTCAGAAAGTCTCTAGATTTTGCTCGCCTGAAGCTGAGTATATTGTGATAAATTGCAGGCCACACTACTTGCCTAGAGAGTTCTCAGCTATACTTTTCATGGCTGTTTATTTAACATCACAGACAGATGCTGGCACTAAGACCGCACTCAGTCAGCAGTATAAGGAAATAAGCAAACAGGAAACCACTCACCCAGAGGCGGCACTCCTAGTGGCCGGAAACTTTAATGCAGGGAAACTTAAATCAGTTCTACCAAATTTCCTTCAGCATGTTAAATGTGCAACTAGAGGGAAAAAAATTATAGATCACCTGTACTCCACACACAGAGATGCGAACAAAGCTCTCCCTCGCCCTCCATTTGGTAATTCCGACCACAACTCTATCCTCCTGATTCCTGCTTACAAGCAAAAATGTAAGCAGGAAGCACAAGTGACTCGGCCTATAAAAAATGAAGCAGATGAAGCAGATGCTAAACTACAGGACTGTTTTACTATCACAGACTGGAACATGTCCCGGGATTCTTCCGATGACATTGAGGAATACACCACATCAGTCACTGGCTTTATGTGCATCTAGGACGTCGTCCCCACATTGACTGTACGTACATACCCCAACCAGAAGCCATAGATTACAGGCAACATTCGCAATGAGCTAAAGGGAAGAGCTGCCGCTTTCAAGGTGCGGGACTCTAACCCGGAAGCTTACAGGAAATCCTGCTATGCCCTCTAACGAACAATCAAACAGGCAATGCGTCAATACAGGGCAAAGATTCAATCATACTACACCGGCTCCAACGCTCGTCTTATGTGGCAGGGCTTGCAAACTATTACAGACTACAAAGGGAAGCACAGCGGAGAACTTCCCAGTGACATGAGCCTACCAGACGAGCTAAATCACTTCTATGCTCGCTTCGAGGCAACAACACTGAGGAATGCATGAGATCATCAGCTGTTCCAGACGACTGTGTGATCACGCTCTCCGTAGCCGACCTGAGTAAGACCTTTAAACAGGTCAACATTCACAAGGCTGCGGGGCCAGATGGATTACCAGGACGTGTGCTCCGGGCATGAGTCTGTAATACCAACATGTTTCAAGCAGACCACCATAGTCCCTGTGCCCAAGAACACAAAGGAAACCTGCCTAAATGACTACCGACCCGTAGCACTCACATCTGTAGCCATGAAGTGCTTTGAAAGGTTGGTAATGGCTCACGTCAACACCATTATCCCAGAAACCCTAGACCCACACCAATTTGCATACTGCCCAAAAAAATCCACTGATGATGCAATCTCTGTTGCCCTCCACACTGCCCTTTCCCACCTGGACAAAAGGAACACTTATGTGAGAATACTAATCATTGACTACAGCTCAGCGTTTAACACCATAGTGCCCTCTAAGCTAAGGATCCTCGGACTAAACACCTCCCTCTGCAGCTGGATCCTGGACTTCCTGACGGGCCGCCCCCAGGTGGTGAGGGTAGGTAGCAACACATCTGTATGCTGATCCTCAACACTGGAGCACCCCA
The DNA here is from genome assembly GCF_045791955.1 of Oncorhynchus clarkii lewisi. NCBI lineage: Eukaryota > Metazoa > Chordata > Actinopteri > Salmoniformes > Salmonidae > Oncorhynchus > Oncorhynchus clarkii. The sequence continues at coordinate 1,588,515 of NC_092150.1, forward strand.
GGGGTGCGTGCTCAGTCCCCTCCTGTACTCCCTGTTTACCCATGACTTCGTGGCCAGGCACGACTCCAACACCATCATTAAGTTTGCAGACGACACAAAAGCGGTAGGACTGTTCACCGACAACAATGCCTATAGGGAGGAGATCAGAGATCTGGCCGGGTGGTGCCAGAATAACAACCTCTCCCTCAACGTAACCAAGACTAAGGAGATGATTGTGAGCTACAGGAAGAGGAGCACCGAGCACGTCCCAATTCTCATCGACGGGGCTGTAGTGAAGCAGGTTGAGAGCTTCAAGTTCCTTGGTGTCCACATCACCAACAAACTAGAATGGTCCAAACACACCAAGACAGTCGTGAAGAGGGCACCACAAAGCCTAATCCCCCTCAGGAGACTGAAAAGATTTGTCATGTGTCCTGAGATCCTCAAAAGGTTCTACAGCTGCACCATCTGGTTGCATCACTGCCTGGTATGGCAATTGCTCGGCCTCCGACCGGAAGGCACTTCAGAGGGTAGTGCGTATGGCTCAGTACATCACTGGGGCTAAGCTGCCTGCCATCCAGGCGGTGTCAGAGGAAGGCCCTACCCCAGTCATAGACTGTTCTCTCTACTACCGCATGGCAAGCGGTACCGGAGTGCCAAGTCTTGGACAAAAAAGCTTCTCAACAGTTTTTACCTCCAAGCCATAAGACTCCTGAACAGGTAATCAAATTGCTACCCGAACTATTAGCATTGTGTGCCCGCCCCCCCAACCCCTCTTTTACGCTGCTGCTACTCTCTGTTTATCATATATGCATAGTCACTTTAAGCCCAGAGATACCGCTGTCATTACAGAGACTAACAGAGATACTGCTGTCATTACAGAGACTTACAGAGCCCAGAGATACTGCTGTCATTACAGAGACTAATAGAGATACTGCTGTCATTACAGAGACTAACAGATACTGATGTCCTTACAGAGACTAACAGAGATACTGCTGTCATTACAGAGACTAACCGAGCCCAGAGATACTGCTGTCATTACAGAGACTAACATAGATACTGCTGTCATTACAGAGACTAACAGAGATACTGCTCTCATTACAGAGACTAACAGAGCCCAGAGATACTGCTGTCATTACAGAGACTAAGAGAGATACTGCTGTCATTACAGAGACTAACAGAGATATTGATGTCCTTACAGAGACTAACAGAGCCCAGAGATACTGCTGTCATTACAGAGACTAACAGACATACTGCTGTCATTACAGAGACTAACAGAGATACTGCTGCCATTACAGAGACTAACAGAGATACTGCTGTAATTACAGAGACTAACAGAGATACTGCTGTCATTACAGAGACTAACAGAGATACTGCTGTGATTACAGACTAACAGAGATACTGCTGTCAATACAGAGACTAACAGAGCCCAGAGATACTTCTGTCATTACAGAGACTAACAGAGATACTGCTGTCATTACAGAGACTAACAGAGATACTGCTGTCATTACAGAGACTAACAGAGCCCAGAGATACTGCTGTCATTACAGAGACTAAGAGAGATACTGCTGTCATTACAGAGACTAACAGAGATACTGATGTCCTTACAGAGACTAACAGAGCCCAGAGATACTGCTGTCATTACAGAGACTAACAGACATACTGCTGTCATTACAGAGACTAACAGAGATACTGCTGCCATTACAGAGACTAACAGAGATACTGCTGTCATTACAGAGATTAACAGAGATACTGCTGTCATTACAGAGACTAACAGAGATACTGATGTCCTTACAGAGACTTACAGAGCCCAGAGATACTGCTGTCTTTACAGAGACTAACAGACATACTGCTGTCATTACAGAGACTAACAGAGATACTGCTGCCATTACAGAGACTAACAGAGATACTGCTGTCATTACAGAGACTAACAGAGCCCAGAGATACTTCTGTCATTACAGAGACTAACAGAGATACTGCTGTCATTACAGAGACTAACAGAGATACTGCTGTCATTACAGAGACTAACAGAGCCCAGAGATACTGCTGTCATTACAGAGACTAACAGAGATACTGATGTCCTTACAGAGACTTACAGAGCCCAGAGATACTGCTGTCATTACAGAGACTAACAGACATACTGCTGTCATTACAGAGACTAACAGAGATACTGCTGCCATTACAGAGACTAACAGAGATACTGCTGTCATTACAGAGACTAACAGAGATACTGCTGTGATTACAGACTAACAGAGATACTGCTGTCATTACAGAGACTAACAGAGATACTGCTGTCATTACAGAGACTAACAGAGATACTGCTGCCATTACAGAGACTAACAGAGATACTGCTGTCATTACAGAGACTAACAGAGATACTGCTGTCATTACAGAGACTAACAGAGATACTGCTGTCATTACAGAGACTAACAGAGATACTGCTGTGATTACAGACTAACAGAGCCCAGAGATACTTCTGTCATTACAGAGACTAACAGAGATACTGCTGTCATTACAGAGACTAACAGAGATACTGCTGTCATTACAGAGACTAACAGAGCCCAGAGATACTGCTGTCGTTACAGAGACTAACAGAGATACTGCTGTCATTACAGAGACATGCTCCTTTGTTGGCACTAATTGTGATGATGGGAGTGTGGCGGGGCGAGCATTGCGTTGCCTTTCGGTGTGTTCTAATGGAGCTGATCTGCGTTTTCTCCTGGTTCGTTAATCTACATGACCTTGGAGAGGTTATATAAACGCCTACGTTCTCTGTGTTGCCTTGGAAATTATGGACAGCCGTGGAGTCCCTCTGCCTCTCCCTCTAAAATGTGCAGTTTTGTCACACAACACAATGCCACAGATATCTGAAGTTTTAAAAGGAGTGTGGATTTAGCATGCTGACCGCAGGAATGTTGCTAGAGAATTTAACGTTAATTTCTCCGCCTGGCCCAGATCAGGATAGTTCTGAAGGATTCGTTGCCATAGAAATGTACCTGGCTAAAAGGTGAGCCACTTTCAAATGAAATCAAATAAAAAACAAATCAAATCAAATGTTATTTGTCACATACGCCGAATACAACAGGTGTAGTAGACCTTACAGTGAAATGCTGAATACAACAGGTGTAGTAGACCTCACAGTGAAATGCTGAATACAACAGGTGTAGTAGACCTTACAGTGAAATGCTGAATACAACAGGTGTAGTAGACCTCACAGTGAAATGCCGAATACAACAGGTGTAGTAGACCTCACAGTGAAATGCTGAATACAACAGGTGTAGTAGACCTCACAGTGAAATGCTGAATACAACAGGTGTAGTAGACCTCACAGTGAAATGCTGAATACAACAGGTGTAGTAGACCTCACAGTGAAATGCTGAATACAACAGGTGTAGTAGACCTCACAGTGAAATGCTGAATACAACAGGTGTAGTAGACCTCACAGTGAAATGCTGAATACAACAGGTGTAGTAGACCTCACAGTGAAATGCTGAATACAACAGGTGTAGTAGACCTTACAGTGAAATGCTGAATACAACAGGTGTAGTAGACCTCACAGTGAACTGCTGAATACAACAGGTGTAGTAGACCTCACAGTGAAATGCTGAATACAACAGGTGTAGTAGACCTCACAGTGAAATGCTGAATACAACAGGTTTAGTAGACCTTACAGTGAAATGCTGAATACAACAGGTGTAGTAGACCTTACAGTGAAATGCTGAATACAACAGGTGTAGTAGACCTTACAGTGAAATGCTGAATACAACAGGTGTAGTAGACCTCACAGTGAAATGCTGAATACAACAGGTGTAGTAGACCTTACAGTGAAATGCTGAATACAACAGGTGTAGTAGACCTTACAGTGAAATGCTGAATACAACAGGTGTAGTAGACCTTACAGTGAAATGCTGAATACAACAGGTGTAGTAGACCTCACAGTGAAATGCCGAATACAACAGGTGTAGTAGACCTCACAGTGAAATGCTGAATACAACAGGTGTAGTAGACCTCACAGTGAAATGCTGAATACAACAGGTGTAGTAGACCTCACAGTGAAATGCTGAATACAACAGGTGTAGTAGACCTCACAGTGAAATGCTGAATACAACAGGTGTAGTAGACCTCACAGTGAAATGCTGAATACAACAGGTGTAGTAGACCTCACAGTGAAATGCTGAATACAACAGGTGTAGTAGACCTCACAGTGAAATGCTGAATACAACAGGTGTAGTAGACCTTACAGTGAAATGCTGAATACAACAGGTGTAGTAGACCTCACAGTGAACTGCTGAATACAACAGGTGTAGTAGACCTCACAGTGAAATGCTGAATACAACAGGTGTAGTAGACCTCACAGTGAAATGCTGAATACAACAGGTGTAGTAGACCTTACAGTGAAATGCTGAATACAACAGGTGTAGTAGACCTTACAGTGAAATGCTGAATACAACAGGTGTAGTAGACCTTACAGTGAAATGCTGAATACAACAGGTGTAGTAGACCTCACAGTGAAATGCTGAATACAACAGGTGTAGTAGACCTTACAGTGAAATGCTGAATACAACAGGTGTAGTAGACCTTACAGTGAAATGCTGAATACAACAGGTGTAGTAGACCTTACAGTGAAATGCTGAATACAACAGATGTGGTAGACCTTACAGTGAAATGCTGAATACAACAGGTGTAGTAGACGTCACAGTGAAATGCTGAATACAACAGGTGTAGTAGACCTTACAGTGAAATGCTGAATACAACAGGTGTAGTAGACCTTACAGTGAAATGCTGAATACAACAGGTGTAGTAGACCTTACAGTGAAATGCTGAATACAACAGGTGTAGTAGACCTTACAGTGAAATGCTGAATACAACAGGTGTAGTAGACCTTACAGTGAAATGCTGAATACAACAGGTGTAGTAGACCTTACAGTGAAATGCTGAATACAACAGGTGTAGTAGACCTCACAGTGAAATGCTGAATACAACAGGTGTAGTAGACCTCACAGTGAAATGCCGAATACAACAGGTGTAGTAGACCTTACAGTGAAATGCTGAATACAACAGGTGTAGTAGACCTCACAGTGAAATGCTGAATACAACAGGTGTAGTAGACCTTACAGTGAAATGCTGAATACAACAGGTATAGTAGACCTTACAGTGAAATGCTGAATACAACAGGTGTAGTAGACCTTACAGTGAAATGCTGAATACAACAGGTGTAGTAGACCTCACAGTGAAATGCTGAATACAACAGGTGTAGTAGACCTCACAGTGAAATGCTGAATACAACAGGTGTAGTAGACCTTACAGTGAAATGCTGAATACAACAGGTGTAGTAGACCTCACAATGAAATGCTGAATACAACAGGTGTAGTAGACCTCACAATGAAATGCTGAATACAACAGGTGTAGTAGACGTCACAGTGAAATGCTGAATACAACAGGTGTAGTAGACCTTACAGTGAAATGCTGAATACAACAGGTGTAGTAGACGTCACAGTGAAATGCTGAATACAACAGGTGTAGTAGACCTTACAGTGAAATGCTGAATACAACAGGTGTAGTAGACCTTACAGTGAAATGCTGAATACAACAGGTGTAGTAGACCTCACAGTGAAATGCTGAATACAACAGGTGTAGTAGACCTTACAGTGAAATGCTGAATACAACAGGTATAGTAGACCTTACAGTGAAATGCTGAATACAACAGGTGTAGTAGACCTCACAGTGAAATGCTGAATACAACAGGTGTAGTAGACCTCACAGTGAAATGCTGAATACAACAGGTGTAGTAGACCTTACAGTGAAATGCTGAATACAACAGGTGTAGTAGACCTCACAATGAAATGCTGAATACAACAGGTGTAGTAGACGTCACAGTGAAATGCTGAATACAACAGGTGTAGTAGACCTTACAGTGAAATGCTGAATACAACAGGTGTAGTAGACCTCACAGTGAAATGCCGAATACAACAGGTGTAGTAGACCTTACAGTGAAATGCTGAATACAACAGGTGTAGTAGACCTCACAGTGAAATGCTGAATACAACAGGTGTAGTAGACCTTACAGTGAAATGCTGAATACAACAGGTATAGTAGACCTTACAGTGAAATGCTGAATACAACAGGTGTAGTAGACCTTACAGTGAAATGCTGAATACAACAGGTGTAGTAGACCTCACAGTGAAATGCTGAATACAACAGGTGTAGTAGACCTCACAGTGAAATGCTGAATACAACAGGTGTAGTAGACCTTACAGTGAAATGCTGAATACAACAGGTGTAGTAGACCTCACAATGAAATGCTGAATACAACAGGTGTAGTAGACCTCACAGTGAAATGCTGAATACAACAGGTGTAGTAGACCTTACAGTGAAATGCCGAATACAACAGGTGTAGTAGACCTTACAGTGAAATGCTGAATACAACAGGTGTAGTAGACCTTACAGTGAAATGCTGAATACAACAGGTGTAGTAGACCTCACAGTGAAATGCTGAATACAACAGGTGTAGTAGACGTCACAGTGAAATGCTGAATACAACAGGTGTAGTAGACCTCACAGTGAAATGCTAAATACAACAGGTGTAGTAGACCTCACAGTGAAATGCTGAATACAACAGGTGTAGTAGACCTCACAGTGAAATGCTGAATACAACAGGTGTAGTAGACCTCACAGTGAAATGCTAAATACAACAGGTGTAGTAGACCTCACAGTGAAATGCTGAATACAACAGGTGTAGTAGACCTTACAGTGAAATGCTGAATACAACAGGTGTAGTAGACCTCACAGTGAAATGCTGAATACAACAGGTGTAGTAGACCTCACAGTGAAATGCTGAATACAACAGGTGTAGTAGACCTTACAGTGAAATGCTGAATACAACAGGTGTAGTAGACCTTACAGTGAAATGCCGAATACAACAGGTGTAGTAGACCTCACAGTGAAATGCTGAATACAACAGGTGTAGTAGACCTCACAGTGAAATGCTGAATACAACAGGTGTAGTAGACCTCACAGTGAAATGCCGAATACAACAGGTGTAGTAGACCTCACAGTGAAATGCTGAATACAACAGGTGTAGTAGACCTCACAGTGAAATGCTGAATACAACAGGTGTAGTAGACCTCACAGTGAAATGCTGAATACAACAGGTGTAGTAGACCTTACAGTGAAATGCTGAATACAACAGGTGTAGTAGACCTTACAGTGAAATGCCGAATACAACAGGTGTAGTAGACCTCACAGTGAAATGCTGAATACAACAGGTGTAGTAGACCTCACAGTGAAATGCTGAATACAACAGGTGTAGTAGATCTCACAGTGAAATGCTGAATACAACAGGTGTAGTAGACCTCACAGTGAAATGCTGAATACAACAGGTGTAGTAGATCTCACAGTGAAATGCTGAATACAACAGGTGTAGTAGACCTCACAGTGAAATGCTGAATACAACAGGTGTAGTAGATCTCACAGTGAAATGCTGAATACAACAGGTGTAGTAGACCTCACAGTGAAATGCTGAATACAACAGGTGTAGTAGACCTCACAGTGAAATGCTGAATACAACAGGTGTAGTAGACCTTACAGTGAAATGCTGAATACAACAGGTGTAGTAGACCTCACAGTGAAATGCTGAATACAACAGGTGTAGTAGACCTTACAGTGAAATGCCGAATACAACAGGTGTAGTAGACCTCACAGTGAAATGCTGAATACAACAGGTGTAGTAGACCTCACAGTGAAATGCTGAATACAACAGGTGTAGTAGACCTCACAGTGAAATGCTGAATACAACAGGTGTAGTAGACCTTACAGTGAAATGCTGAATACAACAGGTGTAGTAGACCTTACAGTGAAATGCCGAATACAACAGGTGTAGTAGACCTCACAGTGAAATGCTGAATACAACAGGTGTAGTAGACCTCACAGTGAAATGCTGAATACAACAGGTGTAGTAGATCTCACAGTGAAATGCTGAATACAACAGGTGTAGTAGACCTCACAGTGAAATGCTGAATACAACAGGTGTAGTAGATCTCACAGTGAAATGCTGAATACAACAGGTGTAGTAGACCTCACAGTGAAATGCTGAATACAACAGGTGTAGTAGATCTCACAGTGAAATGCTGAATACAACAGGTGTAGTAGACCTCACAGTGAAATGCTGAATACAACAGGTGTAGTAGACCTCACAGTGAAATGCTGAATACAACAGGTGTAGTAGACCTTACAGTGAAATGCTGAATACAACAGGTGTAGTAGACCTCACAGTGAAATGCTGAATACAACAGGTGTAGTAGACCTCACAGTGAAATGCTGAATACAACAGGTGTAGTAGACCTCACAGTGAAATGCTGAATACAACAGGTGTAGTAGACCTCACAGTGAAATGCTGAATACAACAGGTGTAGTAGACCACACAGTGAAATGCTGAATACAACAGGTGTAGTAGACCACACAGTGAAATGCTGAATACAACAGGTGTAGTAGACCTCACAGTGAAATGCTGAATACAACAGGTGTAGTAGACCTTACAGTGAAATGCTGAATACAACAGGTGTAGTAGACCTTACAGTGAAATGCCGAATACAACAGGTGTAGTAGACCACACAGTGAAATGCTGAATACAACAGGTGTAGTAGACCACACAGTGAAATGCTTACTTACAAGCTCTTAACCAACAATGCAGTTTTAAGAAAATAGCCAAAACAGTAAGAGATAAGAATAACAAGTAATTAAAGCGCAGCAGTATATAACAATGTGGATAGCGGGGATTTAAACACCGGTACAGAGTCAGTCTGTAAAGTAAATAACAATTTGCGGGGGCACCGGTGTCCAGGAAATTGAGGTAATATGTACATGTAGGTAGAGTTATTAAAGTGACTATGCATAGATGATAACAACAGAGAGCAGCAGCATTCCGGGGTGGGGGCAATGCAAAAAGTCTGTGTAGCCATTTGATTAGAAGTTCCGGAGTCTTATGGCTTGGGGGTAGACGTTGTTTAGAAGCCTCTGGACCTAGACTTGGCGCTCTGGTACCGCTTTAACAATTCTTAGACCCTTCCTCTGACACCGCCTGGAATAGAGGTCCTGGATGGCAGGAAGCTTGGCCCCAGCTATGTACTGGGACGTACCCACTACCCTCTGTAGTGCCTTGCGGTCGGAGGCCAAGCAGTTGCCATACCAGGCAGTGATGCACCCCGCCAGGATTCTCTCGATAGTGCAGCTGTAGAACCTTTTGAGGATCTCAGGACCCATGACAAATCTTTTCAGTCTCCTGAGGGGGAATAGGTTTTGTCGTGCCCTCTTCACGACTGTCTTGGTGTCCTTGGACCATGTTAGTTTGTTGGTGATGTGGACGCCAAGGAACTTGAATCTCAGGGTCCTTAGCTTATTGATGAGCTTTGAGAGCACTATGGTGTTGAACGCTAAGCTGTAGTTAATGATTAGCATTCTCACATAGGTGTTCCTTTTATCCAGGTGGGAAAGGGCAGTGTGGAGTGCAATAGAGATTTCATCATCTGTGGATCTGTTGGTGCAGTTTGCACATTGGAGTGGGTCTAGGGTTTCTGGGATAATGGTGTTGATGTGAGCCATGACCAGCCTTTCAAAGCATTTATGGCTACAGACGTGAATGCTACGGGTCGGTAGTTATTTAGACAGGTTACCTTATTGTCCTTGGGCACAGGGACTATGGTGGTCTGCTTGAAACACGTTGGTATTACAAACTCAGACAGGGAGAGGTTGAAAATGTCAGTGAAGACATTTGCCAGTTGGTCAGCGCATGCTCGCAATACACATCCTGGTAATCCGCCTGGCCCCGCTGCTTTGTGAACGTTGACCTGTCTTTAAGGTTTTACTCACATCGGCAGCGGAGAGCGTGATCCCACAGTCGTCCGGAACAGCTGATGCTCTCATGCATGTTTCAGTGTTGCTTGCCAGGTTATTTAGCTCATCTCATAGGCTTGTGTCACAGCTCTCAGCTGTGCTTCCCTTTGTAGTCTGTAATAGTTTGCAAGCCCTGCCACATCCGACGTGCGTCGGAGCCGGTGTAGTACGATTCAATCTTAGCCCTGTATTGACGCTTTGTCTGTTTGATGGTTCATCAGAGGGCATAGCTGGATTTCTTGTAAGCTTCCGGGTTAGAGTCCCGCACCTTAAAAGCAGCAGCTCTACCCGTTAGCTCATTGCGAATGTTGCCTGTAATCCATGGCTTCTGGTTGGGGTATGTACGTACAGTCACTGTGGGGACGACGTCCTCGATGCACTTATTGATAAAGCCTGTGACCGATGTAGTGTATTCCTCAATGCCATTGGAGGAATCCCGGAACATATTCCAGTCTGTGCTAGTAAAACAGTCCTGTAGTTTAGCATCTGCTTCATCTGATCACTTTTTTTATAGACCAAGTCACTGGTGCTTCCTGCTTTAATTTTTCACTTGTAAGCAGGAATCAGGAGGATAGAATATGTTCAGATTTGCCAAATGGAGAGAGAGCGTTTTTTGTCTCTCTGTTTTACTCTGGTTGCACATGTAACATGCTGTTAGAAATTAGGTAAAACTGTTTCCCTGCATTAAAGTCTCCGGCCACAAGGAGTGCTGCCTCTGGATGAGTGTTTTCTTGTTTGCTTATGGCAGAATACAGTTAATTGAGTGAGATACTCTACCATAGGTGACAAAACCTCGACTTCCTTAGATATCATGCACCAGCTGTTGTTCACATATAGGCCCCCGCCCCGTGTCTTACCAGAGGATGCTGTTCTGTCCTGCCGATGGAGTGTATAACCCGCCAGCTGTATGTAATTAATGTCGTCGTTCAGCCACGACTCGGTGAAACATAAGATGTTACAGCTTTTAATGTCCCGTTGGTAGGATGTACGTGCTTTCAGCTCGTCCCATTTATTTTCCAGTGATTGAACGTTAGCTAGCAGGACGTAAGGCAAGGGCAGATTAGCCACTCGTCCCCTGATCCTCACAAGGCACCCTGATCTTTTTCCATTAAATCTCAGTTTCCTTCTTAAGCGATTCGCTGGGCTCTGGGCCTGGTCGTGTGTCTGTATATATACAGTGGGGCAAAAACGTATTTAGTCAGTCACCAATTGTGCAAGTTCTCCCACTTAAAAAGGTTGTGGACAGGTGTCTTTTACACTGATAACAAATTCAAACAGGTGCCATTAATACAGGTAACGAGTGGAGGACAGAGGAGCCTCTTAAAGAAGAAGTTACAGGTCTGTGAGAGCCAGAAATCTTGCTTGTTTGTAAAATACTTATTTTCCACCATAATTTGCAAATAAATTCATTAAAAATCCTACAATGTGATTTTCTGGATTTTTTTTCTCATTTTGTCTGTCATAGTTGAAGTCTACATATGATGAAAATTACAGGCCTCTCTCATCTTTTTAAGTGGGAGAACTTGCACAATTGGTGGCTGACTAAATACTTTTTCGCCCCACTGTATATAAATAAATATCCCTTCCGTCCGACTCATTGAAGAAGAACTCTTCGCAGTTCTGATGTCCAGAAGCTCTTTTCGGTCATAAGAGACGATAGCAGTAACATTATGTACAAAACAAGTTATGAACAACGCAAAAAAACTAATGAAATAGAATAGTTGGTTAAGAGCGAATAAGACGGCTTCCCTCTGGCGCCTTCGTAGTCATTTTCCCAGAAATCCCGAGTTAAACTCAGAGTTGACCAAAGTTGCCTCAGTAACTTCTCAAACCTGCTTCGTAGGATTCTCCTCAGCAAATAACATGATGTCATAGACCCTCCGGTACGTTGAACGTTACGTCATATCTCTGCAGGAGACGCACCATAACCCTCTCGCGTCAGGCAGAGGACCGAAGCTCTTTGTTCTCAGATCAATCCCTCTGGGTATATTCTACATTAACATAAAGCCTTTGGGAATATTCTACATTAACATAACCCCCCGCTAGCCCCAGTTTGTGTTAGTGGTTGTTTTCATTGTGTACCTCAATGTATTTGAAATGTCTTTGAAAATGACATTTTGCATTGTAGTAACAGTTTTAAACTGTCACATTGTGTTCACTGTAATGTCTATGAAGAAGCAGATTTGATTTGGAATGGCTCAGCTTTCTTTGATTATGCAAAAGAACATTCATGTCCTTTTTAGAGATCAATTCAGTAAAAGTACTTGATGTTATGAGTTTGTATTCACAATTGTATAATTTTCTTAATTGATTAACACCTTTCTTGTGTTTCAGCTTACGTCAACTTCTCAGTGTTTGTGCTGATCCAGGAGATATGAAAAGCGTTCTCCTTTTACTCTGCTAATATCCTCCCAGAGACATGTGCCGTTATCTGATATGAACAATGGGCAGTGGGAGACAGTGCTGTACAGACAGAGTAGCATCATTGGGCAGTACATGTAGAGACAGTGCTCTACAGACAGAGTAGCATCATTGGGCAGTACATGTAGAGTACATGTAGAGACAGTGCTGTACAGACAGAGTAGCATCATTGGGCAGTACATGTAGAGACAGTGCTGTACAGACAGAGTAGCATCATTGGGCAGTACATGTAGAGACAGTGCTCTACTCTGCTAATATCCTCCCAGAGACATGTGCCGTTATCTGATGTGAACAATGGGCAGTGGGAGACAGTGCAATACAGAGTAGGATCAATATTTATCAAAGCCAGGCCTGAGTTAAATCCCTTTCAAGAGAAGAGACTGTTAGAGAGAGGATGAGAAGTAGAAGGAGAGAGGAGAGAGAGAACAAGAGAGGGAGAAGAGACTGATAAAGAGAGAAGGGAAGAGAGAAGGAGAGAGAGAGGGGAAGAGAAGGAGAGAGAGAAGGAAAGAGAGAAGGAGAGAGAGAAGGAGAGAGCGAAGGAGAGAGAAGGAAAGAGGAGAGAGAAGGAAAGAGAGAAGGAGAGAGAAGGAAAGAGAGAACACGAGTGAGAGATCAAGAGAGGAAGAGACTGATAAAGAGAGTAGAGAGAGGGAGAGGAAAGTGAGAATGAGAGAGAGAAGGAAAGAGAGAATGAGAGAGAGAAGGAAAGAGAGAACACGAGTGAGAGATCAAGAGAGGGAGAAGAGAGAAGGAGACTCATAAAGGCTGTCTCTAACCCTGCTGGGAGATGGTTCTTCTGGAGAGTTGAGCTGAGGAGCCCAGCATCAGAGTTCCCTGTGTGTGTGTGTGTGTGTGTGTGTGTGTGTGTGTGTGTGTGTGTGTGTGTGTGTGTGTGTGTGTGTGTGTGTGTGTGTGTGTTCAGTCACATTCAGTAGTTCTCTAGCAGGCCTCTCCAGGCTGTTTGCAGTACGTGCTTCAAACAGAAGAGGATTCTTGGCTACTTTACATTGTTCCGAGAATCTCAGAGGCTTTGTTCTAACATCGGATTAAACACACACTGTGCTGCTGCTATCATTTCTCTGTGACTGTACAAAATCGGGCATTTTGTATTAATGGTAATACATTTCTTTGTGTGCTGGAGGAACGAGCCCTGGAGAAATGATTTGTAATAAGCTGAGCTCAAGAAACACATCCAGTAATTGGAACAAACCAAAGTACATTTCTTATTTATATTTTAGAAATTTAAATTGATATAAAGATGCAAATAATTTGTAGCCTCTATTTAGGTGACTGTCACTCACATTCCTGTTAAGTTTTAGTGTCTGTTCATTTAATTTATATCTGCTGAGGTTGAGTTTAATAACACATATCACCACTGACCACTGACTGACCACTGACTGACCACTGACCACTGACTGACCACTGACTGACCACTGACCCCTGACTGACCACTGACTGACCACTGACTGACCACTGACTGAGCACTGACTACTGACCACTGACTGACCACTGACCACTGACTGACCACTGACCACTGACTGACCACTGACCACTGACTGACCACTGACTGACCACTGACCACTGACTGACCACTGACTGACCACTGACCACTGACTGACCACTGACTACTGACTGACCACTGACTGACCACTGACCACTGACTGACCACTGACCACTGACTGACCACTGACTGACCACTGACCCCTGACTGACCACTGGCCACTCACTGACCACTCTTTCTGCTGGTGAGTCTCTGATCCACCTCTACACAGATGACACCATTTTGAATACTTCTGGCCCTTCTTTGGACACTGTGTTAAGGGGTAGGGGGCAGCATTTTCACGTCCGGATGAATAGCGTGTCAAAAGTAAACTGTCTGCTACTCAGGCCCAGATATGCATATTATTAGTAGATTTGGATAGAAAACACTCTGAAGTTTCTAAAACTGTTTGAATGATGTCTGTGAGTATAACAGAACTTCTTTGGCAGGTGAAACCCAGAGGACAAACCCTTCAGATTTTTTATTTTTTGAGGTCACTCTCTTTTCAATGGGTTTTCATTGGGATTCCATTTCTAAGAGGCAAGCTTGCAGTTCCTATTGCTTCCACTGGATGTCAACAGTGTTTAGAAATTGGTTGAGGTTTTTCCTTTGAGAAATGAAGAAGAAGCCCTGATTCAGAACCAGGGTAGACGGAAGTGTACTCTTTGTTAGTGGCGCGTGACCTGAAAAGCACGCTCCACTTTGTTTTCCTCCGGTATGGAACACAGTTTATCCCGTTGTAAATGTTATCTATTATTTATGGTAAAAAATATCTAAAGTTGTATCAGGAAAGTTGTTTGAAATGTTTGGACAAAGATTACAGGTAACCTTTGAGATATTTTGTAGTCATGTCGCACGTGTTGGAACCGGTGTTTTTCTGGATCAAACGCGCCAAATAAATGGACATTTTGGATATATATTAACGGAATTAATCGAACAAAAGGACCATTTGTGATGTTTCTGGGACATATTGGAGTGCCAACAGAAGAAGATCTTCAAAGGTAAGGCATGAATTATATCGTTATTTCTGAGTTTTGTGTCACGCCTGGCGGGTTGAAATATGATTGTCATGTGTATGTTTGCTGGGGTGCTGTCCTCAGATAATAGCTTGCTGGTTGGTTTGCTTTTGCCGTAAAGCCTTTTTTGAAATCTGACATGTTGGCTGGATTCACAACAAGTGTAGCTTTATTTTGGTGTATTGCATGTGTGATTTCATGAAAGTTGAATTGGTTGTGTTAGGTCAGAGCCTAGTCACAGGAAAACATACAGCCATTTTCCAGCCAAAGAGAGGAGTCACAAAAAGCAGAAATAGAGATACAAATTAATCACTAACCTTTGATGATCTTCATCAGAGTGCACTCATAGGACTTCATGTTACACAATACATGTGTGTTTTGTTCGATAAAGTTCCTATTTCTATACAAAAATCTCAATTTACATTGGCGCGTTATGTTCAGTAATGTTGTGCCTCAAACATCCAGCAAATTTGCAGAGAGCCACATCAACATTACAGAAATAATCATCATATACTTTGATAAAAGATACAAGTTTTCTGCACAGAATTAAAGATATACTTCTCAGATTTGTCAGATTTCAAAAAAGCTTTACGGAAAAAGGACACCATGCAATAATCTGAGTACAGCGCTTAGACACAAAAACAAGCCATACAGATACCCGCCATGTTGTGCAGTCAGTGAAAGTCAAAATTAGCGTTATAAATATTCACTTACCTTTGATGATCTTCATCAGAATGCACTCCCAGGAATCTCAGTTCCACAATAAATGTTTGTTTTGTTCAATAAAGTCCATTTATGTCCAAATGCCTCCTTTTTGTTAGCGCGTTTAGTTCACCAATCGAAATTCACAAAGTCCTGGCGAAAAGTTCAGACGAAAAGTCAAAAAAGTTATATTACAGTTTGTAGAAACATGTCAAACGATGTATAAAATCGATCTTTAGGATGTTTTTATCATAAATCTTCAATAATGTTTCAACCGGACAATTCCTTTGTCTTTAGAAATGAAAAGGAACGCAGCTCGCTCTCACGGCCGCGCGCATGACTTGACCTAGCTCAAGGCATTCTGCCAGACCTCTGGGTTATCTAGGTGAATTATATTTCTATGTCGGCCTAGTATGGTTCCCAATCAGAGGCAGCGTTTTATCGTTGTATCTGATTGGGGATCATATTTAGGTAGCCATTTTCCCATTGTGCTTTGTGGGATCTTGCCTGTGAGCAGTATAGTACCGTCATGTTTGTTCATTTTGTTGTTTTGAATTTACCAATTTACTAGAGAACCAGTTTGGATTTAAGTTTAACTTTTGTATGACTGATACCTTTAGTGAGAGGTCTAATGCTTTAATGTTTAATCATTTCTGCCCTCTGAATTCATATTCGTTATATAAATAGGCCCTTTTAATTTTATCTGGCTTGCGTTCCAAATAAAATTGAATATTTTATGTTCATATCATTTAAAAAAGCAGGTCACTAGATGTAGGCAAAACCATAAGCAAATAGGTAAACTGTGATATGACTAAAGAGTTTATCAGGGTGATTTTCCACAAATGAGTTTAGTTTGTTTGTATCCAGATGTATTTCTGAGTGACATCATTTACTGATACATAAGTGGCAAAGACACATCATTTTGTATTTCCTGTAAATGTCAGTACATGGTGGATGCGGAACACTACAGTAGCTACCAGGAAGTTGATACAGTACACTACAGTAGCTACCAGGAAGTTGATACAGTACACTACAGTAGCTACCAGGAAGTTGATACAGTACACTACAGTAGCTACCAGGAAGTTGATACAGTACACTACAGTAGCTACCAGGAAGTTGATACAGTACACTACAGTAGCTACCAGGAAGTTGATACGGTACACTACAGTAGCTACCAGGAAGTTGATACGGTACACTACAGTAGCTACCAGGAAGTTGATACAGTACACTACAGTAGCTACCAGGAAGTTGATACGGTACACTACAGTAGCTACCAGGAAGTTGATACGGAACACTACTGTAGTTACCAGGAAGTTGATACAGTACACTACAGTAGCTACCAGGAAGTTGATACGGTACACTACAGTAGCTACCAGGAAGTTGATACGGAACACTACAGTCGCTACCAGGAAGTTGATACGGAACACTACTGTAGTTACCAGGAAGTTGATATGGAACACTACAATTGCTACCAGGAAGTTGATACGGTACACTACAGTAGCTACCAGGAAGTTGATACGGTACACTACAGTAGCTACCAGGAAGTTAATACAGTACACTACAGTAGCTACCAGGAAATGCAGGTGTTTAATTCCCACTCTCCACCACCTTATTGACATGGAGTACATTAACACCTTTGATTGGCAGGTTATGATTGTGGAATACAGGAAAAAGGAGGACCGAGCACATCCCCATTCTCATCGACGGGGCTGCAGTCGAGCAGGTTGAGAGCTTCAAGTTCCTTGGTGTCCACATCAACAACAAACTAACATGGTCTAAGCACACCAAGACAGTCGTGAAGCGGGCACGACAAAACCCATTCCCCCTCAGGAGACTGAAAAGACTTGTCATGGGTCCTCAGATCCTCTAAAGGTTCTACAGCTGCACCACCGAGAGCATCGTAACTGGTTGCATCACTGCCTGGTATGGCAACTGCTCGACCTCCGACCGCAAGGCAGTACAGAGGGTAGTGAGTACGGCCCAGTACATCACTGGGGCCACGCTTCCTGCCATCCAGGACCTCTATACCAGGCGGTGTCAGAGGAAGGCCCTAAAAATGGTCAAAACTCCAGCCACCCTAGTCATAGACAGTTTTCTCTGCTACCGCACGGCAAGCGGTACCGGAGCACCAAGTCTAGGTTCAAGAGGCTTCTAAACAGCTTCTACCCCCAAGCCATAAGACATAAGAACATCTAATAAAATAGATACCCAGACTATTTGCATTGTCCCCATCTCACCCTCTTTTATACCGCTGCTCATCTCTGTTGTTTTTCTCTATGCATAGTCACTTTAATAACTCTACCTACATGTACATTCTAACTCAACTAACCGGTGCCTCTGCACATTGACTCTGTACCGGCACCCAACTGTATATGGTGCCATAGGGCTCTGGTCTAAAGCAGTGCACTATATAGGGAATAGGGTTCCATAGGGCTCTGGTCTAAAGCAGTGCACTATATAGGGAATATGGTGCCATAGAGCTCTGGTCTAAAGATGTGCACTATATAGGGAATATGGTGCCATAGGGCTCTGGTCTAAAGCAGTGCACTATATAGGGAATATGGTGCCATAGGGCTCTGGTCTAAAGCAGTGCACTATATAGGGAATATGGTGCCATAGGGCTCTGGTCTAAAGTAGTGCACTATATATAGGGAATAGGGTTCCATAGGGCTCTGGTCTAAAGTAGTGCACTATATATAGGGAATAGGGTGCCATTTGAGGAGTTTCCTCTGTCTCTTTGTCTGCTTGTTATAACATTACTGAATTATTGACCAGTCTGGAGTCTCGAGAGAAAGAGCATGTGGTCTGGTGAACCCAGTCGGAAGTCATATTGAGCCTCTTCTAGCTCGTGTGTGTGTGTGTGTGTGTGTGTGTGTGTGTGTGTGTGTGTGTGTGTGTGTGTGTGTGTGTGTGTGTGTGTGTGTGTGTGTGTGTGTGTGCGTGTGTGCGTCTGTGCATCTGTGTGTGGTTGTGTGTGTGTGTGTGTGTGTGTGCATCTGTGTGTGGTTGTGTGTGTGTGTGTGTGTGTTGCTCTTCTTGCTCTTGGAGCCCAGGAGAGAACATAGTTAGTCCTTCCATGTCGTAATGTGAGAAGGAATATATGATTTCCCTCCCTGTCTAATACTGTATCCAAACCACTGTTCACAGTATTTCGGTGGCTGAGAGTTAGAATCGAGAGAGAGAGAGCAGTTGTACTTTCTGTCTGATATCAAAACCTAATGGTGATCAGGGTATTTTTCTGGATCAAAAAGAGCTTAGGTGGGTGGGTGTGGGGCGTGGTAATGGGTGTGGTCAGCCTGTCGGCGGGGCGGGACTTTAGAGAACATTTTAGAGGCCCCTCCCCCCATATTGGTGGCGTAGAGAAATATTTTAATATTTAAGACAATTTCCTACAACTCTACAAACTTCTCGATGGAGCTGAGAGAAAATGTTTTTGTTTTAAAGCTAATTTCCTGCTGAGAGAAATTGTTTTTGTTTTAAAGCTAATTTCCTGCATTTCCACACATTTTGCCTTGGATCTGAGAGAAAATGTTGCAGAATTGATTGTATTTCTACATATTGGAGCTGAGAGAACATGCATTTTTTTGTCATGGCTAATGCTGTGTTCTTTTGCTCAAACATAATAACCAAATCAAAATGGCTGAATTCATTGTTTAGGGAATTTCATATTCTCCCAGACTGTCTAGATTTTATTTTGTGGTGATTGTAAATTCTCAAAAATGATATTATTGAAAATATATAGTTCCATTGTCTTTTATACTTTATAGTAATACTAGTCATTTACTGGGCCTTCAGGAAGTACTCACACCCCCTGATTTTCCCCACGTTTTGTTGTGTTACAGCCTGCATTTAACATGGAATACATGTAGATATTGTCACTGATCTACACACAATAGCCCGTAATATAAAAGTGGAATTATGTTTTTTTAATTAAATTTTTTACAAAAATGAAAAACTGTAATGTCTTGAGTCAATCAGTATTCAACCCCTTTGTTATGTCAAGCCTAAATCAGTTCAGGAGTAAACATTTTCTTAACAAGTCACACAGTAAGTTGCATGGACTCACTCTGTGTGCAATAATGGTGTTTAACATGATTTTTGAATGACTACCTCGTCTCTCTATCCCACACATACAATTATCTGTAAGGTACCTCAGTCGAGCAGTGAATTTTAAAGTACCGATTCAACCACAAAGACCAGGGAGGTTTTCCAATGCCTCCAATGCCAATTCCATTGCATCCAAAACCACTGGAATATCTAGAGGTTTTTCAAAATATACAGGCTGGTATAGATTAGCTAGCTGCTGAGTTATCTTTTCAAATGAGCTATTTTCAATTCATACAGGCGGATATAGATTAGCTAGCTACTTGGCTTGATCTATCTAACCAGCCAGCTAGCGGCTCAATTTGAATTTGATTGGCTGAAGGGAAAGAATGGGTGGCGTTGCATAACCATCATCCTTTGAGGCAGTGCAGGCATCTTTTACCTCTTGACCTCTTGACCTCACCTTGTGCTCTTATTGACTACGTTCTCTCCTTTTATTCCAGCTGGAAAGACTGTGTCTCATCCCAAATGGCACCTTATTCCCTATGTAGCGCACTACTTAGGACAAATGGGATGGTCAAACGCAGTGCACTATGTGCCATTTGGGACTCATAGCATGTGTTGTGAGATTACCTGTTGCTTAGGAACCAGTTTGACTGGATACATTGGGCCCTAGCTAGGCCATCTCGTCAAGGTCTCTTTGCATTGTCCACCATCAGGGAAACAGACATTCCAGGTTTCATCCCAAATGGCATCCTATTCCCCTTATAGTGCACGGGGCACTGGTAAAAAGCAGTGCATTATATAGGGAATGGGACAGCAATCTTATTCTGAGAGGAGTGGGACAGCATCATTATTCTGAGAGGAGTGGGACAGCATTATTATTCTGAGAGGAGTGGGACAGCATTATTATTCTGAGAGGAGTGGGACAGCATCATTATTCTGAGAGGAGTGGGACAGCATTATTATTCTGAGAGGAGTGGGACAGCATTATTATTCTGAGGGTACAGAGGAGTGGGACAGCATCATTATTCTGAGAGGAGTTCGACAGCATCATTATTCTGAGAGGAGTGGGACAGCATCATTATTCTGAGAGGAGTGGGACAGCATCATTATTCTGAGAGGAGTGGGACAGCATCATTATTCTGAGAGGAGTGGGACAGCATTATTATTCTGAAAGGAGTGGGACAGCATTTTTATTCTGAGAGGAGTGGGACAGCATTATTATTCTGAGAGGAGTGGGACAGGATCATTATTCTGAGCATACAGAGGAGTGGGACAGCATCATTATTCTGAGAGGAGTGGGACAGCATCATTATTCTGAGAGGAGTGGGACAGCATCATTATTCTGAGAGGAGTGGGACAGCATTATTATTCTGAGGGTACAGAGGAGTGGGACAGCATCATTTTTCTGAGAGGAGTGGGACAGCATTATTATTCTGAGAGGAGTGGGACAGCATTATTATTCTGAGGGTACAGAGGAGTGGGACAGCATCATTTTTCTGAGAGGAGTGGGACAGCATCATTATTCTGAGAGGAGTTGGACAGCATTATTATTCTGAGGGTACAGAGGAGTGGGACAGCATCATTTTTCTGAGAGGAGTGGGACAGCATCATTATTCTGAGAGGAGTGGGACAGCATTATTATTCTGAGGGTACAGAGGAGTGGGACAGCATCATTATTCTGAGAGGAGTGGGACAGCATCATTATTCTGAGAGGAGTGGGACAGCATTATTATTCTGAGCATACAGAGGAGTGGGATCTTAGAATTGGTTGAGATATGCAAATTTGTTAACAAGGCAAAGTGTGGCTGCTTTGAAGAATCTCAAATATTAAATATTTATTGATCTGTTTAACACTTTTTTGGTTACTACATAATTCTGAATGAGTTACGTTATAGTTTTGATGTCTTCACTATTATTCTACAATGTAGAAAATAGTACAAATATGTCCAAACTTTTGACTGCTTCTGTATATATACACACTATATATTCAAAAGTATGTAGTTAGAAGAGTGTAGAGTGTAGTGTTGACCCAGTAGTTCATGGAGTGTAGTGTTGTGTTCATGGAGTGTAGTGTTGACCCAGTAGTTCATGGAGTGTAGTGTTGACCCAGCAGTTAGAGTGTAGTGTTGACCCAGTAGTTCATGGAGTGTAGTGTTGTGTTCATGGAGTGTAGTGTTGACCCAGTAGTTCATGGAGTGTAGTGTTGACCCAGCAGTTAGAGTGTAGTGTTGACCCAGTAGTTCATGGAGTGTAGTGTTGTGTTCATGGAGTGTAGTGTTGACCCAGTAGTTCATGGAGTGTAGTGTTGTGTTCATGGAGTGTAGTGTTGACCCAGTAGTTCATGGAATGTGGTGTTGACCCAGTAGTTCATGGAGTGTAGTGTTGTGTTCATGGAGTGTAGTGTTGACCCAGCAGTTAGAGTGTAGTGTTGACCCAGTAGTTCATGGAGTGTAGTGTTGTGTTCATGGAGTGTAGTGTTGACCCAGTAGTTCATGGAGTGTAGTGTTGACCCAGCAGTTAGAGTGTAGTGTTGACCCAGTAGTTCATGGAGTGTAGTGTTGTGTTCATGGAGTGTAGTGTTGACCCAGTAGTTCATGGAGTGTGGTGTTGACCCAGTAGTTAATAGAGTGTAGTGTTGACCCAGTAGTTAGAGGGTATTGTTGACCCAGTAGTTCATGGAGTGAAGTGTTGACCCAGTAGTTAATAGAGTGTAGTGTTGACCCAGTTGTTCATGGAGTGTAGTGTTGTGTTCATGGGGTGTAGTGTTGACCCAGCAGTTCATGGAGTGTAGTGTTGTGTTCATGGAGTGTAGTGTTGACCCAGTAGTTCATGGAGTGTGGTGTTGACCCAGTAGTTAATAGAGTGTAGTGTTGACCCAGTAGTTAGAGGGTATTGTTGACCCAGTAGTTCATGGAGTGAAGTGTTGACCCAGTAGTTAATAAAGTGTAGTGTTGACCCAGTTGTTAGAGTGTAGTGTTGACCCAGTAGTTAGTAGAGTGTAGTGTTGACCCAGGAGTTCATGGAGTGTAGTCTTGACTCAGTAGTTAGAGTGTAGTGTTGACTCAGTAGTACATGGAGTGAAGTGTTGACCCAGTAGTTAATAGAGTGTAGTGTTGACCCAGTAGTTAGAGTGTAGTGTTGACCCAGTAGTTAATAGAGTGTAGTGTTGACCCAGTAGTTAGTGTAGTGTTGACCCAGTAGTTCATGGAGTGTAGTGTTGACCCAGTAGTTAATAGTGTGTAGTGTTGACCCAGTAGTTCATGAAGGGTAGTGTTGACCCAGTAGTTCATGGAGCGTAGTGTTGACCCAGTAGTTCATGAAGGGTAGTGTTGACCCAGTAGTTCATGGAGCGTAGTGTTGACCCAGTAGTTAGAGTGTAGTGTTGACCCAGTAGTTAATAGAGTGTAGTGTTGACCCAGTAGTTAGAGCGTAGTGTTGACCCAGTAGTTTGTGAAGTGTAGTGTTGACCCAGTAGTTCATGGAGTGTAGTGTTGACCCAGTAGTTAGAGTGTAGTGTTGACCCAGTAGTTAGAGTGTAGTGTTGACCCAGTAGTTAATAGAGTGTAGTGTTGACCCAGTAGTTCGTGAAGTATAGTGTTGACCCAGTAGTTCATGTAGTGTAGTGTAGTGTTGACCCAGTAGTTAGAGTGTAGTGTTGACCCAGTAGTTAGAGTGTAGTGTTGACCCAGTAGTTAATAGAGTGTAGTGTTGACCCAATAGTTAGAGTGTAGTGTTCACCCAGTAGTTCGTGGAGTGTTGTGTTGACCCAGTAGGTAATAGAGTGTAGTGTTGACCCAGTAGGTAATGGAGGGTAGTGTTGACCCAGTAGTTCGTGGAGTGTAGTGTTGACCCAGTAGTTCATGGAGTGTAGTGTTGACCCAGTAGTTAGAGTGTTGTGTTGACCCAGTAGTTCATGGAGTGAAGTGTTGACCCAGTAGTTCGTGGAGTGTTGTGTTGACCCAGTAGTTAGAGTGTAGTGTTGACCCAGTAGTTAATAGAGTGTAGTGTTGACCCAGTAGTTCGTGGAGTGTAGTGTTGACCCAGTAGTTCATGGAGTGTAGTGTTGACCCAGTAGTTAGAGTGTTGTGTTGACCCAGTAGGTAATAGAGTGTAGGGTTGACCCAGTAGGTAATGGAGTGTAGTGTTGACCCAGTAGTTCATGGAGTGTAGTGTTGACCCAGTAGTTAGAGTGTTGTGTTGACCCAGTAGGTAATAGAGTGTAGTGTTGACCCAGTAGGTAATGGAGGGTAGGGTTGACCCAGTAGTTAGAGTGTTGTGTTGACCCAGTAGGTAATAGAGTGTAGTGTTGACCCAGTAGGTAATGGAGGGTAGGGTTGACCCAGTAGTTAGAGTGTTGTGTTGACCCAGTAGGTAATAGAGTGTAGTGTTGACCCAGTATTTAATGGAGGGTAGGGTTGACCCAGTAGTTAGAGTGTTGTGTTGACCCAGTAGGTAATAGAGTGTAGTGTTGACCCAGTAGTTAGAGTGTTGTGTTGACCCAGTAGGAGTGTAGGGTAGGGTTGACCCAGTAGGTAATGGAGGGTAGGGTTGACCCAGTAGGTAATGGAGGGTAGGGTTGACCCAGTAGGTAATGGAGGGTAGGGTTGACCCAGTAGTTAATGGAGGGTAGTGTTGATACGTACTCCTCTTCCACATTGAGCTTTGCAGTGTTTTTCTGTCTAGTATTAGCCACGCTACAAGCTAAAAAGTGAGCTAAAATGAGTTTGCATACAGTCCTCACACCCCGCCTCCCAAAAACAATCTCCACCAGTGAAATAGCAAACACACACTAGCAACACAGACTTGATGACACATGAACCAGTACGTTAAACAGAAAAGGCAGAGAACTAACTCACTTTGTGGATCCTGGCTGTCCTGTACTATAGGAGCAGGAGATCCTGGCTGTCCTGTACTATAGGAGCAGGAGATCCTGACTGTCCTGTACTATAGTAGCAGGAGATCCTGGCTGTCCTGTACTATAGGAGCAGGAGATCCTGGCTGTCCTGTACTATAGGAGCAGGAGTCCTGGCTGCCCTGTTCTACAGGAGCAGGAGATCCTGGCTGTCCTGTACTATAGGAGCAGGAGATCCTGGCTGTCCTGTACTATAGGAGCAGGAGATCCTGGCTGTCCTCTACTGTAGGAGTAGGAGATCCTGGTTGTCCTGTTCTATAGGAGCAGGAGATCCTGGCAGTAAATCAAAACACTGGTGAAAGACGTTTTGGAGAGACAGTGTTAGGAGCTCTGACCCAGAGAACGAGAAGCGTATCAACGGTACAGGCTGGTGGCTGTGGTGTGGGGAACGTTTTCCTGTTAGGTCCCTTTATACCAATTGAGCAACATTTCAATGCCCCAAACAATTCAGGCTGTTCTGGAGGCAACAGTGTGGTCCGACCTGGTACTAGATAGGTGTACCTAATAAATTGGCCACTGAGTGTATATATGACTGCATTGGTCAAACAGTCTTTTTACTGAGACTGATATTTAATGTGATTTAATAGGTACGAGACGTCATTTTATCTGCCAGGACAAAGTGGATGTAATTGAAATAAACTGTGAGTGTTTTAGAGGAGGATAGATAGAGGGAGACAGACAGAGAGAGATTTCTCAAATGTATTGGACCATTAGCTCTGAATGACCACATTATGTAATTGACTGACTGGTAGAGACTAGAGGAAGGAAGGCATTTAACACACACACACGCACACGCACACACACACACACACACGCGCACACAGACACACAGACACACAGACACACAGACACACAGACACACAGACACACACACACACACACACACACACACACACACACACACACACACACACACACACACACACACACACACACACAGCCGTCCATTTCCCTTTGATTCCAGAAGGAGAGCTGGATGCTGATCTCCGTCTGGGAGGTGTTTAGGAATGCCGTTGGCCAGATAGAGACACTGTGCTAATATTTCTCTGTCTTTTGATCGGTTGCCCAAATAATGAGCTGCCTAGTGAATACAGCAACGACCTTGTGGAGGAAAAATGACTGAGAGATGCTGTAGACGCATGGGAGGAGAACTGTGTGGGGGTGAACTGTGTGGGAGTCTGGGGGAGTGGGGTGTTGGTGTGGGGGTGGGGCTGGGGCTGGGTTGTGGGGGAGTGGGGTAGTGGTGTGGGGGTGGGGCTGGGTTGTGGGGGGGTGGGGGTGGGGGAGTGGGCGTGTGGCTGGGGCTGGGGGCGTGGTGGTGTAGGGGTGAGGGGTCTGGAATGAGTGGGGTGGTGGTGTGGGGGTGGGGGTGGGGGAGTGGGCGTGGGGGTGGGGGTGTGGGATTGGGCGTGGGGGTGTGGGGGCGTGTGGCTGGGGCTGGGGGCGTAGGGGTGGTGGTGTGGGGGAGTGGGGGAGTTGGCGTAGGGGTGGTGGCTTAGGGTGGGGGTGTAGGGTGGGGGTGTAAGGAGAGTGGGGGGGTAGGGAGGGTAGGGATGGGGGCATAGGGAGAGTGGGGGGGTAGGGAGGGTAGGGGTGGGGGCATAGGGAGAGTGGGGGGGTAGGGAGGGTAGGGATGGGGGCATAGGGAGAGTGGGGGGGTAGGGAGGGTAGGGATGGGGGCATAGGGAGAGTGGGGGGGTAGGGAGGGTAGGGATGGGGGCATAGGGAGAGTGGGGGGGTAGGGAGGGTAGGGTGGGGGTGTAAGGAGAGTGGGGGGGGTAGGGAGGGTAGGGATGGGGGCATAGGGAGAGGATGTAGTCATTTGATTTACAGGCAGTGGTAATCTAAGGTATCTCCAATCAATTCCTGATTGGACCATACTCAGGCTTGAATAATCTATCCCTGATTTACAAGACACTGGGTGGAGGATGGAGGCTCCCTCTCTACTCCCTGATTTACAACACACTGGGTGGAGGATGGGTCTGACCATGGGTCTGGTTGAGTGCAGAGCAGACAGATCCGGTCTTCAGCAGTCGAGTTCAGCCGTCAGTGGGGGCAGCAGCCTCAGACAACAACTCTCCTTCAAAGGGTTGTCAAGGCACACAGTCATAAATGTTTCATCGAATGCTTTGAGGCAGGAAAGGGTGAGGGGGGTAGTACATCCAGGAGAGAGGGGGGGGGAGTAGTACATCCAGGAGAGAGAGGGGGGGGGAGTAGTACATCCAGGAGAGAGGGGGGGGGGGTAGTACATCCAGGAGAGAGAGAGGGGGGGGGAGTAGTACATCCAGGAGAGAGAGGGGGGGGGAGTAGTACATCCAGGAGAGAGGGGGGGGGGGAGTAGTACATCCAGGAGAGAGGGGGGGGGGGTAGTACATCCAGGAGAGAGGGGGGGGTAGTACATCCAGGAGAGAGGGGGGGGGGGAGTAGTACATCCAGGAGAGAGGGGGGGGGTAGTACATCCAGGAGAGAGGGGGGGGGGGGTAGTACATCCAGGAGAGAGGGGGGGGGGGGGAGTAGTACATCCAGGAGAGAGGGGGGGGTAGTACATCCAGGAGAGAGGGGGGGGGGGGGTAGTACATCCAGGAGAGAGGGGGGGGGGGAGTAGTACATCCAGGAGAGAGGGGGGGGTAGTACATCCAGGAGAGAGGGGGGAGTAGTACATCCAGGAGAGAGGGGGGGGGGGAGTAGTACATCCAGGAGAGAGGGGGGGGGGAGTAGTACATCCAGGAGAGAGGGGGGGGGGTAGTACATCCAGGAGAGAGGGGGGGGGAGTAGTACATCCAGGAGAGAGGGGGGGGGGGGGGCTAGTGCATCCAGGAGAGAGGGGGGAGTAGTACATCCAGGAGAGAGGGGGGAGTAGTACATCCAGGAGAGAGGGGGGGGGGGAGTAGTACATCCAGGAGAGAGGGGGGAGTAGTACATCCAGGAGAGAGGGGGGGGGGGAGTAGTACATCCAGGAGAGAGGGTGGAGTAGTACATCCAGGAGAGAGGGGGGGGGGGGAGTAGTACATCCAGGAGAGAGGGGGGGGGGAGTAGTACATCCAGGAGAGAGGGGGGGGGGGAGTAGTACATCCAGGAGAGAGGGGGGGGGGGGGGGGTAGTACATCCAGGAGAGAGGGGGGGGGGAGTAGTACATCCAGGAGAGAGGGGGGGTAGTACATCCAGGAGAGAGGGGGGGGGGGGAGTAGTACATCCAGGAGAGAGGGGGGGGGAGTAGTACATCCAGGAGAGAGGGGGGGGGGGAGTAGTACATCCAGGAGAGAGGGGGGGGGGGGAGTAGTACATCCAGGAGAGAGGGGGGGGGGTAGTACATCCAGGATAGAGGGGGGGAGTAGTACATCCAGGAGAGAGGGGGGGGGGGGGGAGTAGTACATCCAGGAGAGAGGGGGGGTAGTACATCCAGGAGAGAGAGGGGGGGGGGAGTAGTACATCCAGGAGAGAGGGGGGGGGGAGTAGTACATCCAGGAGAGAGGGGGGGTAGTACATCCAGGAGAGAGGGGGGGGGGGAGTAGTACATCCAGGAGAGAGGGGGGGGGGGGGGGAGTACATCCAGGAGAGAGGGGGGGGGGGGGGAGTAGTACATCCAGGAGAGAGGGGGGGTAGTACATCCAGGAGAGAGGGGGGGGGGAGTAGTACATCCAGGAGAGAGGGGGGGGGGAGTAGTACATCCAGGAGAGAGGGGGGGGGGAGTAGTACATCCAGGAGAGAGGGGGGGTAGTACATCCAGGAGAGAGGGGGGGGGGGGGAGTAGTACATCCAGGAGAGAGGGGGGGGGGAGTAGTACATCCAGGAGAGAGGGGGGGGTAGTACATCCAGGAGAGAGGGGGGGGTAGTACATCCAGGAGAGAGGGGGGGGGGGGGGAGTAGTACATCCAGGAGAGAGGGGGGGTAGTACATCCAGGAGAGAGGGGGGGGGGGGGAGTAGTACATCCAGGAGAGAGGGGGGGGGGGGAGTAGTACATCCAGGAGAGAGGGGGGGGGGGAGTAGTACATCCAGGAGAGAGGGGGGGGGGGGAGTAGTACATCCAGGAGAGAGGGGGGGTAGTACATCCAGGAGAGAGGGGGGGGGGGGAGTAGTACATCCAGGAGAGAGGGGGGGGGGCTAGTGCATCCAGGAGAGAGGGGGGGGGGGGCAGCGGAGGGGCAGCGAGGCTCGAGCTTCTAACAACCCTGGTCCTTCAGAGCCACGAGAGGAGACGGGCGAACAGGGGGAGGGGTATTTCCCCCTAGAAGAGACGAAGAAAAACAATAATTTATTTACGAACGATGAACAAAGAGCGTTGGCTGTCTCAGACTGGAGTGGATGTGGCCCCCAGCCTTGCCACTCCAAACTAGGGAGATGGTAGACGGAATAACAGTAAGGGCTTCAAACACAACACGACGGGGAGGCATGATGGCACGTGCTGTGTGAACCAACCTCTGCTCTGAAACTCTGGAAATGGAAACAAATGAATCAATAGGTCAAAGGTCAAAGGTCAGATGTGTTTAGTGAACTGGTAAGAAAATCCAACTTCCTGTACTTCCTGTAGGAGAAACATCATGGTGATATACTCATGCTAATACACACACTAAAATTAGATGAGAAATAGTTCTTATCACTGCTCATAAGTTATTCATCAACCCTGGAGGTTTAATATAATCAGGTCTCCTCTAGAGGGGCAGAAAGGAGAGGAGAGGGTTTCATATAATCAGGTCTCCTCTAGAGGGGCAGAACGGAGAGGAGAGGGTTTCATATCACCATGCCTCCTCTAGAGGGACAGAAAGGAGAGGAGAGGGTTTCATATCACCATGTCTCCTCTAGAGGGGCAGAAAGGAGAGGAGAGGGTTTCATATCATCAGGTCTCCTCTAGAGGGGCAGAAAGGAGAGGAGAGGGTTTAATATAATCAGGTCTCCTCTAGAGGGGCAGAAAGGAGAGGAGAGGAGAGGGTTTCATATCATCATGTCTCCTCTAGAGGGGCAGAAAGGAGAGGAGAGGGTTTCATATCATCAGGTCTCCTCTAGAGGGGCAGAAAGGAGAGGAGAGGGTTTCATATAATCAGGTCTCCTCTAGAGGGGCAGAAAGGAGAGGAGAGGGTTTCATATCACCATGTCTCCTCTAGAGGGGCAGAAAGGAGAGGAGAGGGTTTCATATCACCATGTCTCCTCTAGAGGGGTAGAAAGGAGAGGAGAGGGTTTCATATCATCATATCTCCTCTAGAGGGGCAGAAAGGAGAGGAGAGGGTTTCATATCTCCATGTCTCCTCTAGAGGGGCAGCAAGGAGAGGAGAGGAGAGGGTTTGGTATCATCATGTCTCCTCTAGAGGGGCAACCAGGAGAGGAGAGGAGAGGGTTTCATATCATCATGTCTCCTCTAGAGGGGCAACCAGGAGAGGAGAGGAGAGGGTTTCATATCATCATGTCTCCTCTAGAGGGGCAGAAAGGAGAGGAGAGGGTTTCATATCATCATGTCTGCTCTAGAGGGGCAGCCAGGAGAGGAGAAAAGAGAGTTTCATATCATCATGTCTCCTCTAGAGGGGCAACCAGGAGAGGAGAGGATTTGATATCATCATGTCTCCTCTAGAGGGGCAACCAGGAGAGGAGAGGAGAGGGTTTCATATCATCATGTCTGCTCTAGAGGGGCAGCCAGGAGAGGAGAGGAGAGGGTTTCATATCATCACTCCTCAGACTTCCTCTCTCTTCCCTTACTGATGAATTTACTGTTTACTGATGGAACATGCTGTTAGACAATATTATTGTCTTCCTCTTTGTCTCAGTTAAATACTTTAACTATTCTAAAGACTACACCGTTTTTCAATCAAACATTTGACTCAGTTGATTATCAAACACTGTTGTTTTTTAGGGTATATACATGTTGAGGTATTTAATGTGGTGTTTTGTTGTTGTTGTAGAATGAAACCAGTTTTTAAATCTTCTTTACACTTCCAGCTCATTAGGACACTGGTGATGCTGATTAATAATTCATCAAAGTTCTCTGCAGACCTCCAGGGTCAAAGATTGGTTTTACCCAACCCCCTCTACCAAATATAGAAACCCAACCCTCTCTACCAAAGATTGGTTTTACCCAACCCCCTCTACCAAATATAGAAACCCAACCCTCTCTACCAAAGATTGGTTTTACCCAACCCCCTCTACCAAATATAGGAACCCAACCCTCTCTACCAAAGATTGGTTTTACCCAACCCCCTCTACCAAAGATTGGTTTTACCAAACCCCCTCTACCAAATATAGGAACCCAACCCTCTCTACCAAAGATTGGTTGTACCCAACCCCCTCTACCAAATATAGGAACCCAACCCTCTCTACCAAAGATTGGTTTTACCCAACCCCCTCTACCAAATATAGGAACCCAACCCCCTCTACCAAAGATTGGTTTTACCCAACCCCCTCTACCAAATATAGGAACCCAAACCTCTCTACCAAAGATTGGTTTTACCCAACCCCCTCTACCAAATATAGGAACCCAACCCTCTCTACCAAAGATTGGTTTTACCCAACCCCCTCTACCAAAGATTGGTTTTACCAAACCCCCTCTACCAAAGATTGGTTTTACCCAACCCCCTCTACCAAAGATTGGTTTTACCCAACCCCCTCTACCAAAGATTGGTTTTACCAGACCCCCTCTACCAAAGATTGGTTTTACCAAACCCCCTCTGCCAAAGATTGGTTTTACCCAACCCCCTCTACCAAAGATTGGTTTTACCAGACCCCCTCTACCAAAGATTGGTTTTACCAGACCCCCTCTACCAAAGATTGGTTTTACCCAACCCCCTCTATCAAAGATTGGTTTTACCCAACCCCCTCTACCAAAGATTGGTTTTACCCAACCCCCTCTATCAAAGATTGGTTTTACCCAACCCCCTCTACCAAAGATTGGTTTTACCCAACCCCCTCTACCAAAGATTGGTTTTACCCAACCCCCTCTAGCAAAGATAGGTACCCAACCCAACCCCCTCTACCAAATATAGGAACCCAACCACCTCTACCAAAGATAGGAACCCAACCCCCTCTACCAAAGATAAGAACCCAACCCCCTCTACCAAAGATAGGAACCCAAACCCCTCTACCAAAGATAGCAACCCAACCCCATCTACCAAAGATAGGAACCCAACCCAACCCACTCTACCCCCTCGACCAAAGATAGGAACCCAACCCAACCCACTCTACCAAATATAGGAACCCAACCCCCTCTACCAAAGATAGACATCAACCCAACCCCCTCTACCAAAGATAGGAACCCAACCCCCTCTACCAAAGATAGGAACCCAACCCAACCCCCTCTACCAACGATAGGAACCCAACCCAACCCCCTCTACCAAATATAGGAACCTAACCCCCTCTACCAAATATAGCAACCCAACCCCCTCTAACAAAGATAGGAACCCAACCCAACCCACTCTACCAATGATAGGAACCCAACCCCCTCTACCAAAGATAGCAACCCAACCCCCTCTAACAAAGATAGGAACCCAACCCAACCCCCTCTACCCTGTCTACCAAAGATAGGATCCCAACCCCCTCTACCAAAGATAGGAACCCAACACCCTCTACCAAATATAGGAACCCAACACAACCCCCTATACCAAACATAGGAATCCAACCCCCTCTACCAAAGAGAGGAACCCAACACAACCCCCTATACCAAACATAGGAACCCAACCCCCTCTACCAAAGATAGGAACCCAACCCAACCCTGTCTATCAAAGATAGGAACCCAACCCCCTCTACCAAAGATAGGAACCCAACACAACCCCCTCCTCCCTCTCTCCCCTCTTCTTCCTCCTCCCTCTCTCCACTCCTCTTCCTCCTCCCTCTCTCCCATCCTCTTCCTCCTCCCTCCCTCTCTCCCCTCCTCTTCCTCCTCCCTCCCTCTCTCCCCTCCTCTTCCTCCTCCCTCCCTCTCTCCCATCCTCTTCCTCCTCCCTCTCTCCACTGCTCTTACTCCTCCCTCTCTCCCCTCTCCCTCCTCCCTCTCTGCCCTCCTCCCTTTCTCCCCTCCTCTTCCTCCTCCCTCTCTCCCCTCCTCTTCCTCCTCCCTTTCTCCCCTCCTCTTCCTCCTCCCTCCCTCCCTCTCTCCCCTCCTCTTCCTCCTCCCTCCCTCTCTCCCCTCCTCTTCCTCCTCCCTCCCTCTCTCCCCTCCTCTTCCTCCTCCCTCCCTCCCTCCCTCTCTCCCCTCCTCTTCCTCCCTCCCTCCCTCTCTCCCCTCCTCTTCCTCCTCCCTCTCTCCACTGCTCTTCCTCCTCCCTCTCTCCACTGCTCTTCCTCCTCCCTCTCTCCCCTCCTCCCTTTCTCCCCTCCTCTTCTTCCTCCCTCTCTGCCCTCCTCCCTCTCTCCCCTCCTCTTCCTCCTCCCTCCCTCTCTCCCCTCCTCTCCCTCCTCCCTCTCTCCCCTCCTCTTCCTCCTCCCTCTCTCCCCTCCTCCTCCTCCTCCTCCCTCTCTCCCCTCACTCCCCTCCTCTTCCTCCTCCTTCTTCCCCTCCTCCTCCTCATCCTCCCTCTCTCCCCTCTCTTCACTCCACTTCCTCCTCTCTCCCCTTCTCGCTCTCCCCTCCTCCTCCTCCTCCTTCTCCCTCTCTCCCCTCTCTTCACTCCACTTCCTCCTCTCTCTACCCAGGGTCCCACAGTAAGAGCTTCACAGAGTAGCTGCACATTTAATGAGTGATTTCCCGGTATGCACACACAGACAAGCAGTGCAGCTGAATCCTCTTCGTACTGAGCAGAGCAAATTAGTCTCTTCTTCCTTCCCTGACATTAACCAAGGCTGACATCTTCCTGCCTTCATCTTCATTCAGGACTGGACATTAAAAGGCACCTTCAGACCAGCAGTTCTATTTTACATTAGAGAAAGACAAGGAGATACTATAGTATTTCTCTCTTCACCCCAGGACGCAACGCTGTCTGTCAAATTCATCGCAGTATCATAGATAGTTGATATAGTTAGTAGGTGTCACTTTATATTACACTAATATCAATATTACACTATATATTCCTGGCAGTGTGTACATTCAAAAGGCAGTCATGTAGGACTGGGTCGACAGTAATTAGTGAAACAGTAAGAAGTTCAAAGATATTTTTTCAGTGTCATCAACCTGACTACATCTCTCTGTATCTCTAGGGAGTCTGGAGATCTGTTGTTTTTATCCACCGCTGCCAACCTGCCACATACAGCTCCCTACTTGGGGCTAGGGGTTAAGGGTCAGAGGTGAAGGGAGCCAGTTCCATTCAGAATGGGAATTTGTGGCAACATTCCAATTCATTGTTTTTCTATTTTAACTGGAATTTAATTTCAGTTTGAAGCAAATTATTTTTTAAGGCTTGAAGGGAGAACGGTCAACTCACCTCGTACTAGCCAAAGATTTTTTCTTCAGCAATGAGTCTGATGTACTATTTCTCCCGGCCCAAATCCCTGTCATTCACAAAAATAAAATAAGGAAGTACAGGAGGTGGAGATCCGGGTGCCTTGTAAGAATTTGTCATCTAGAGGGTAACCCGCCTCTACCATCTGTTCTATTGGGCAAAGTGGAGAATAAACTGGATGAGCTACGATCAAGACTATCCTATCAACGGGACAAAAAATCTGTAATATCTTATGTTTCACTGAGTTGTGGCTG
Source organism: Oncorhynchus clarkii lewisi (assembly GCF_045791955.1). Classification (NCBI taxonomy): domain Eukaryota; kingdom Metazoa; phylum Chordata; class Actinopteri; order Salmoniformes; family Salmonidae; genus Oncorhynchus; species Oncorhynchus clarkii. The sequence goes on from NC_092150.1 coordinate 1,622,634, forward strand.
AACGACAACACAGATAATATAGAGCTGGCTGCATCGGCAGGTGCCACGTTCTGGCCTTAGTTCCTTTTTTTATGTCTTTGTGTTCGGTTGATCAGGGCGTGAGTTGAGGTGGGTAGTCTATGGTCTTTTTTCTATGTTGTTATATTTCTATGTGTTTGGTCTGGTATGGTTCTCAATCAGAGACAGGTGTCGTTCGTTGTCTCTGATTGAGAATCATACTTAGGTAGCCTGTTTTCCCCATGTTAGTTGTGGATGTTTAATTTATGTTTAGTGTCTGTTCACCTGGCAGAACTGTTTTGTTTTCTCTTCGTTGTTATTTTGTGTTCAGTTTTTTTAATTAAAATATGACGAACACTTGCTGCATTTTGGTCCTCCTCTCCTTCCACCAACGAGAAGCGTTACAGCTACGTCTTGTAAGACGAGGGGTGGCGATGTGTGTCTATTTGTCAATAACAGCTGGTGTGCAATGTCACATTTTTTATTTTATTTTTATTTCACCTTTATTTAACCAGGTAGTCTAGTTGAGAACACCTTTATTTAACCAGGTAGGCCAGTTGAGAACACCTTTATTTAACCAGGTAGGCTAGTTGAGAACACCTTTATTTAACCAGGTAGGCCAGTTGAGAACACCTTTATTTAACCAGGTAGGCTAGTTGAGAACACCTTTATTTAACCAGGTAGGCTAGTTGAGAACAAGTTCTCATTTACAACTGTGACCTGGCCAAGATAAAGCAAGGCAGTGCGACACAAACAACAACACAGAGTTACACATGGAATAAACAAAACATACAGCCAATAATACAGTAGAACATCTAAATACAGTGTGTGCAAATGAGGTAGGATAAGGGAGGTAAGGCAATAGATAGGCCATGTTGGCGAAGTAATTACAATTTAGCAATTAAACACTGGAAGGATAGATGTGCAGAAGATGAATGTGCAAGTAGAGATACTGGGGTGCAAAGGAGAAAGATAAATAAATAATGACATGGGGGATGAGGTAGTTGGATGGGCTGTTTACAGATGAGCTATGTACAGGTGCAGAGATCTGTGAGCTGCTCTGACAGCTAGTGCTTAAAGCTAGTGAGGGAGATATGAGTCTCCAGCTTCAGTGACAGTCAAGAAGATGACAATGACAATGCCTTTTCCTACTCAGGAGACTGAAATTATTTTGCGGGTCCCCAGATCCTCAAACAGCTGCACCATCGAGAGCATCCTGACCGGTTGCATCACCGCCTGGTATGGACACTGCTCGACATCGACCGTAAGGGGCTACAGAGGGAAGTGCGTTTGGCCCAGAAACCTCACTGGTGCCAAGCTACCTGCCATCCAGGACCTATATACTAGGCGGTGTCAGAGGAATGCCCCAAAAACATTCCAGTGACCCAAGTCCTAGAGTATTCTCTCTGCTACCGTAAGTGGTCCAAAAGGCTCCTTATTATTTTACCCCATACGACTGCTGAACATTCCATCGAATGGCCTCCCAGACTACTTTTACCCCGTAAGACTGCTGAACATTCCATCGAATGGCCTCCCAGACTACTTTTACCCTGTAAGACTGCTGAACATTCCATCGAATGGCCTCCCAGACTACTTTTACCCCGTAAGACTGCTGAACATTCCATCGAATGGCCTCCCAGACTACTTTTACCCCATAAGACTGCTGAACATTCCATCGAATGGCCTCCCAGACTACTTTTACCCCATAAGACTGCTGAACATTCCATTGAATGGCCTCCCAGACTACTTTTACCCCATAAGACTGCTGAACATTCCATCGAATGGCCTCCCAGACTACTTTTACCCCATAAGACTGCTGAAAATTCCATCGAATGGCCTCCCAGACTACTTTTACCCCATAAGACTGCTGAACATTCCATTGAATGGCCTCCCAGACTACTTTTACCCCATAAGACTGCTGAACATTCCATCGAATGGCCTCCCAGACTACTTTTACCCCATAAGACTGCTGAACATTCCATCGAATGGCCTCCCAGACTACTTTTACCCCATAAGACTGCTGAACATTCCATCGAATGGCCTCCCAGACTACTTTTACCCCATAAGACTGCTGAACATTCCATCGAATGGCCTCCCAGACTACTTTTACCCCATAAGACTGCTGAACATTCCATCGAATGGCCTCCCAGACTACTTTTACCCCCGTAAGACTGCTGAACATTCCATCGAATGGCCTCCCAGACTACTTTTACCCCATAAGACTGCTGAACATTCCATCGAATGGCCTCCCAGACTACTTTTACCCCATAAGACTGCTGAACATTCCATCGAATGGCCTCCCAGACTACTTTTACCCCATAAGACTGCTGAACATTCCATCGAATGGCCTCCCAGACTACTTTTACCCCATAAGACTGCTGAACATTCCATCGAATGGCCTCCCAGACTACTTTTACCCCATAAGACTGCTGAACATTCCATCAAATGGCCTATTTGCGTTAACCTCCCCCTTTGTTTTAACTCTGCTGCTACTTGCTGTTTAATATATATATATATATATATATGCATATTCACTTCACCCCTACCTACCTGTACAGTTAACCTGTACACCGACACACTGACTTGTTACTGGTACCCCCTGTATATAGCCTCATTAGTAACCTGTACCCCCTGTATATAGCCTCATTATTAACCTGTACCCCCTGTATATGGCCTCATTACTAACCTGTACCCCCTGTATATAGCCTCCTTACTAACCTGTACCCCCTGTATATAGCCTCATTACTAACCTGTACCCCCTGTATATAGCCACATTACTAACCTGTACCCCCTGTATATAGTCTCATTACTAGCCTGTACCCCCTGTATATAACCTCATTACTAACCTGTACCCCCTGTATATAGCCTCCTTACTAACCTGTACCCCCTGTATATAGCCTCCTTACTAACCTGTACCCCCTGTATATAGCCTCATTACTAACCTGTACCCCCTGTATATAGCCTCATTACTAACCTGTACCCCCTGTATATAGCCTCATTACTAACCTGTACCCCCTGTATATAGCCTCATTACTAACCTGTACCCCCTGTATATAGTCTCATTACTAACCTGTACCCCCTGTATATAGCCTCATTACTAACCTGTACCCCCTGTATATAGCCTCATTACTAACCTGTACCCCCTGTATATAGCCTCATTACTAACCTGTACCCCCTGTATATAGCCTCATTACTAACCTGTACCCCCTGTAAATAGCCTCATTACTAACCTGTACCCCCTGTATATAGCCTCATTACTAACCTGTACCCCCTATATATATAGCCTCATTACTAACCTGTACCCCCTGTATATAGCCTCATTACTAACCTGTACCCCCTGTATATAGCCTCATTACTAACCTGTACCCCCTGTATATAGCCTCATTACTAACCTGTACCCCCTGTATATAGTCTCATTACTAACCTGTACCCCCTGTATATAGCCTCATTACTAACCTGTACCCCCTGTATATAGCCACATTACTAACCTGTACCCCCTGTATATAGCCTCATTACTAACCTGTACCCCCTGTATATAGCCACATTACTAACCCGTACCCCCTGTATATAGCCTCATTACTAACCTGTACCCCCTGTATATAGCCTCATTACTAACCTGTACCCCCTGTATATAGCCTCATTACTAACCTGTACCCCCTGTATATAGCCTCATTACTAACCTGTACCCCCTGTATATAACCTCATTACTAACCTGTACCCCCTGTATATAGCCTCATTACTAACCTGTACCCCCTGTATATAGCCTCATTACTAACCTGTACCCCCTGTATATAGTCTCATTACTAACCTGTACCCCCTGTATATAGTCTCATTACTAACCTGTACCCCCTGTATATAGCCTCATTATTAACCTGTACCCCCTGTATATAGCCTCATTACTAACCTGTACCCCCTGTATATAGTCTCATTACTAACCTGTACCCCCTGTATATAGTCTCATTACTAACCTGTACCCCCTGTATATAGTCTCATTACTAACCTGTACCCCCTGTATATAGCCTCATTACTAACCTGTACCCCCTGTATATATTCTCATTACTAACCTGTACCCCCTGTATATAACCTCATTACTAACCTGTACCCCCTGTATATAGCCTCATTACTAACCTGTACCCCCTGTATATAGCCTCATTACTAACCTGTACCCCCTGTATATAGCCTCATTACTAACCTGTACCCCCTGTATATAGCCTCATTACTAACCTGTACCCCCTGTATATAGCCTCATTACTAACCTGTACCCCCTGTATATAACCTCGTTACTAACCTGTACCCCCTGTATATAACCTCATTACTAACCTGTACCCCCTGTATATAGTCTCATTACTAACCTGTACCCCCTGTATATAGCCTCATTACTAACCTGTACCCCCTGTATATAGCCTCATTACTAACCTGTACCCCCTGTATATAGCCTCATTACTAACCTGTACCCCCTGTATATAGCCTCATTACTAACCGGTACCCCCTGTATATAGTCTCATTACTAACCTGTACCCCCCTGTATATAGCCTCATTACTAACCGGTACCCCCTGTATATAGTCTCATTACTAACCTGTACCCCCCTGTATATAGTCTCATTACTAACCTGTACCCCCTGTATATAGCCTCATTACTAACCTGTACCCCCTGTATATAGCATCATTACTAACCTGTACCCCCTGTATATAGCCTCATTACTAACCTGTACCCCCCTGTATATAGCCTCATTACTAACCTGTACCCCCTGTATATAGCCTCATTACTAACCTGTACCCCCTGTATATAGCCTCATTACTAACCTGTACCCCCTATATATATAGCCTCATTACTAACCTGTACCCCCTGTATATAGCCTCATTACTAACCTGTACCCCCTGTATATAGCCTCATTACTAACCTGTACCCCCTGTATATAGCCTCATTACTAACCTGTACCCCCTGTATATAGTCTCATTACTAACCTGTACCCCCTGTATAGAGCCTCATTACTAACCTGTACCCCCTGTATATAGCCACATTACTAACCTGTACCCCCTGTATATAGCCTCATTACTAACCTGTACCCCCTGTATATAGCCACATTACTAACCCGTACCCCCTGTATATAGCCTCATTACTAACCTGTACCCCCTGTATATAGCCTCATTACTAACCTGTACCCCCTGTATATAGCCTCATTACTAACCTGTACCCCCTGTATATAGCCTCATTACTAACCTGTACCCCCTGTATATAACCTCATTACTAACCTGTACCCCCTGTATATAGCCTCATTACTAACCTGTACCCCCTGTATATAGCCTCATTACTAACCTGTACCCCCTGTATATAGTCTCATTACTAACCTGTACCCCCTGTATATAGTCTCATTACTAACCTGTACCCCCTGTATATAGCCTCATTATTAACCTGTACCCCCTGTATATAGCCTCATTACTAACCTGTACCCCCTGTATATAGTCTCATTACTAACCTGTACCCCCTGTATATAGTCTCATTACTAACCTGTACCCCCTGTATATAGTCTCATTACTAACCTGTACCCCCTGTATATAGCCTCATTACTAACCTGTACCCCCTGTATATATTCTCATTACTAACCTGTACCCCCTGTATATAACCTCATTACTAACCTGTACCCCCTGTATATAGCCTCATTACTAACCTGTACCCCCTGTATATAGCCTCATTACTAACCTGTACCCCCTGTATATAGCCTCATTACTAACCTGTACCCCCTGTATATAGCCTCATTACTAACCTGTACCCCCTGTATATAGCCTCATTACTAACCTGTACCCCCTGTATATAACCTCGTTACTAACCTGTACCCCCTGTATATAACCTCATTACTAACCTGTACCCCCTGTATATAGTCTCATTACTAACCTGTACCCCCTGTATATAGCCTCATTACTAACCTGTACCCCCTGTATATAGCCTCATTACTAACCTGTACCCCCTGTATATAGCCTCATTACTAACCTGTACCCCCTGTATATAGCCTCATTACTAACCGGTACCCCCTGTATATAGTCTCATTACTAACCTGTACCCCCCTGTATATAGCCTCATTACTAACCGGTACCCCCTGTATATAGTCTCATTACTAACCTGTACCCCCCTGTATATAGTCTCATTACTAACCTGTACCCCCTGTATATAGCCTCATTACTAACCTGTACCCCCTGTATATAGCCTCATTACTAACCTGTACCCCCTGTATATAGCCTCATTACTAACCTGTACCCCCCTGTATATAGCCTCATTACTAACCTGTACCCCCTGTATATAGCCTCATTACTAACCTGTACCTCCTGTATATAGCCTCATTACTAACCTGTACCCCCTGTATATAGTCTCATTACTAACCTGTACCCCCTGTATATAGCCTCATTACTAACCTGTACCCCCTGTATATAGCCTCATTACTAACCTGTACCCCCTGTATATAGCCTCATTATTAACCTGTACCCCCTGTATATAGCCTCATTACTAACCTGTACCCCCTGTATATAACCTCATTACTAACCTGTACCCCCTGTATATAACCTCATTACTAACCTGTACCCCCTGTATATAGTCTCATTACTAACCTGTACCCCTGTATATAGCCTCATTATTAACCTGTACCCCCTGTATATAGCCTCATTACTAACCTGTACCCCCTGTATATAACCTCATTATTGTTATTTTATTGTGTTAATCTTTATATTTTTTTACTTTAGTTGATTTAGTAAATATTTTCTTAACTCTATTTTCCATTGTTGGTTGAAGGGCTTGTAAGGTCATGTGACAAATCCAATTATTAATTACAAATTCTAATTGTAATAATTAATTATCAAAATCTTTAGAAAACACCGAGACATTCATTCCTCTGGTTCCCTGTTACACTGCAGTGCGGTTCAAAGTCCCTTAATCTCAGCCTACGAGTCATCATCCCATTCATGTGACAGTGGCGTAGGGAGTGGTCATGTGATTAACTAGCTTGGTTTAGAACGCCATGTAACAAACATTGTTTGTGTGTGTGTGTGTCTGTGTGTTGGAATGTTGTAAAGCCGGACAATTCTAGTGTGTGCATTGTAATAGGATTTACGTTTTCATGACGTATAAATGGACATTACAGTAGCCTGATACGGTCCAAAATACAACTCAGGATGTGGTGAATCAAAACAACAGAATTGCTGCAATTAAAATGTACATCTGATGTGCTTGCGTTTGTGTGTGTGTTTCTCTCTCTCTCTCTAGAGTAACGATGAACAAAGAGTGTGGATGGTCAGAGGCCTGTGGACCGAGGAGCACCTAGGGGGGGGATGACATGGTGCCCTCTGCAGCCCATTCACAGTCACTCCTCTGGGAAGAGGCGCTCAGTCGAGCTCCAGGACCACGGGGAGGACCAGGCCTTAGCGAAGGGTGAGCTGACACCCCCCCAACCACACACACCAGGCCTGCGCCGAGGGTGATCTCGCTGAAACCCTAGCCAATCGGATCAGGTAATGGTGTGATGGTGTGATGGTGTGATGGTGTGGTGGTGTGTAAGCTGCTAATTAGTCTGAACATTAGAGAGGACAAAGAGTTCAGCCAACAGAACAGACTACCTTGACTTCTCTATGAAGCATTATTTGTGAATGGGGTGGCTAGAGTGTAGAGGTGGCAGGTAGCCTAGAGGTTAGAGTGTAGAGGTGGCAGGTAGTCTAGTGGTTAGAGTGTAGAGGGGGTAGGTAGCCTAGTGGTTAGAGTGTAGGGGTGGCAGGTAGCCTAGTGGTTAGAGTGGGGAGGTGGCAGGTAGCCTAGAGGTTAGAGTGTAGAGGTGGCAGGTAGTCTAGTGGTTAGAGTGTAGAGGGGGTAGGTAGCCTAGTGGTTAGAGTGTAGGGGTGGCAGGTAGCCTAGTGGTTAGAGTGGGGAGGTGGCAGGTAGTCTAGTGGTTAGAGTGTAGAGGTGGCAGGTAGTCTAGTGGTTAGAGTGTAGAGGTGGCAGGTAGCCTAGTGGATAGAGCCTCGTGGTTAGAGCATTGGGCTTGTAACCGAAAGGTTGTTAGATCGAATCCCTGAGCTGATAAGGTACAAATCTGTTGTTCTGACCCTGAACAAAACAGTTAACCCACTGTTCCTAGGCCGTCATTGTAAATAAGAGTTTGTTTTAAAACTGACTTGCCTAGTTCAATAAAAGTGAAATTCTATAAATAAAAATGACATATCTTCAATTAGCTTCATGCTTTTGGTAACACCTCTCATTTGAGACATTGGAAAAGGACACTATGGCACAGAGTTAACCGTGACGTGAGTTTAAACATTCTCTGAGCACTGATCTGTGGAGCGTGGGGCTTGTGTGCGTGTGTGTTTGTGTGTGTGTGTGTGTGTGTGTGTGTGTGTGTGTGTGTGTGTGTGTGTGTGAAGCGCGGGTTTTCGTACGTGTGGGATTAGAGTTGTGCAGGTTGTTTGTTCAGTCAAATCAACGCAAGACGACGGAGAACAGGGGACGACGACCAGAGGGGACGACGACCAGAGATTTATCTGGGTCGATGTTTCTACCCTCCCTCCCTCGATTCCTCGAGCCCAACCCATCGGTTGGCATTCGTTGAAGTGTCAGGGAGTATCTTGACTCATATCCAGACTCCTTGTGGAGAAAAACAAAAGTCTGTGGGTGCAGCATATTGTTTCAACAGAGCAAGGAGTCTGGGTAGCAAAGGCAAAGAGTCTCTCCTCTCTATCTTTATAAATAGTTACTAACCCAAACATTTGCTCGTGCAGATATTCGTTTTCAACATGTTTCCCAAGGTAGAGAATGGATTTGCTGCTGTGTCTGAGACGTGTGTGTGTGTGTGTGTGTGTGTGTGTGTGTGTGTGTGTGTGTGTGTGTGTTTGTGTCTATGACTTTAGTTTGAAATGAATAGTTTAACCGGCAAAGCCGTTTAAATAGAACTACATTCATTTATAATAAAAATATATACTAACACTAATGTCAATGAACTTGAGCATGAATTACTCTGTCCTCTTTCCAAAGGTTGTCCACTAGATGTAGGACGGAGTAGAGCGGTAGCCTAGATATAGGGCGAGGTAGAGCGCTAGCCTAGATGTAGGACGGAGTAGAGCGCTAGTCTAGATATAGGGCGAGGTAGAGCGCTAGCCTAGATATAGGGCGATGTAGAGCGCTAGCCTAGATGTAGGACGGAGTAGAGCGCTAGTCTAGATATAGGGCGAGGTAGAGCGCTAGCCTAGATATAGGGCGAGGTAGAGCGCTAGCCTAGATGTAGGACGGAGTAGAGCGCCAGTCTAGATATAGGGCGAGGTAGAGCGCTAGCCTAGATATAGGGCGAGGTAGAGCGCTAGCCTAGATGTAGGGCGAGGTAGAGCGCTAGCCTAGATGTAGGACGGAGTAGAGCGCTAGTCTAGATATAGGGCGAGGTAGAGCGCTAGCCTAGATGTAGGACGGAGTAGAGCGCTAGCCTAGATGTAGGACGGAGTAGAGCGCTAGCCTAGATGTAGGACGGAGTAGAGCGCTAGCCTAGATGTAGGGCGAGGTACAGCGCTAGCCTAGATATAGGGCGAGGTACAGCGCTAGCCTAGATATAGGGCGAGGTACAGCGCTAGCCTAGATATAGGGCGAGGTACAGCGCTAGCCTAGATATAGGGCGAGGTAGAGCGCTAGCCTAGATATAGGGCGAGGTAGAGCGCTAGCCTAGATATAGGGCGAGGTACAGCGCTAGCCTAGATATAGGGTGAGGTACAGCGCTAGCCTAGATATAGGGCGGAGTAGAGCGCTAGCCTAGATATAGGGCGGAGTAGAGCGCTAGCCTAGATATAGGGCAGAGTAGAGCACTAGCCTAGATATAGGGCGAGGTAGAGCGCTACGCTAGATATCGGGCGGAGTAGAGCGCTACGCTAGATATCGGGCGGAGTAGAGCGCTAGCCTAGATATCGGGCGGAGTAGAGCGCTAGCCTAGATATAGGGCGAGGTAGAGCACTAGCCTAGATATAGGGCGGAGTAGAGCACTAGCCTAGATATCAGGCGGAGTAGAGCGCTAGCCTAGATATAGGGCGAGGTAGAGCGCTAGCCTAGATATAGGGCGGAGTAGAGCGCTAGCCTAGATATAGGGCGAGGTAGAGCGCTAGCCTAGATATAGGGCGAGGTAGAGCGCTACGCTAGATATCGGGCGGAGTAGAGCGCTAGCCTAGATATCGGGCGGAGTAGAGCGCTAGCCTAGATATTGGAGAGGTAGAGCGCTAGCCTAGATATAGGGCGAGGTAGAGCGCTAGCCTAGATATAGGGCAAGGTAGAGCGCTAGCCTAGATATAGGGCGGAGTAGAGCACTAGCCTAGATATAGGGCGGTGTAGAGCACTAGCCTAGATATCAGGCGGAGTAGAGCGCTAGCCTAGATATAGGGCGAGGTAGAGCGCTAGCCTAGATATAGGGCGGAGTAGAGCGCTAGCCTAGATATAGGGCGAGGTAGAGCGCTAGCCTAGATATAGGGCGAGGTAGAGCGCTAGCCTAGATATAGGGCGGAGTAGAGCGCTAGCCTAGATATAGGGCGAGGTAGAGCGCTAGCCTAGATATAGGGCGAGGTAGAGCGCTAGCCTAGATATAGGGCGAGGTAGAGCGCCAGCCTAGATATAGGGCGGTGTAGAGCACTAGCCTAGATATCAGGCGGAGTAGAGCGCTAGCCTAGATATAGGGCGAGGTAGAGCGCTAGCCTAGATATAGGGCGGAGTAGAGCGCTAGCCTATATATAGGGCGAGGTAGAGCGCTAGCCTATAGGCTATAGGCACTTGTGTGGACTTTCTTTCATACAATACACGTTTTTGTTGCTTGCTGATAAATAAATAAATCTGTCTTCTTTTTAAAAAAGGTTGGATGTGTCAGACTGTTCATTAATTATTCAACTGCAGTCGACAAGGTTGTTCTGGATCGGAGGCCTGTCATGCTGTAATGTCAACGGTGACAGAGCTTCAACAGTGACAGAGCTTTAACAGAGGCAGAGCTTTAACAGAAACAGAGTTTTAACAGAGACAGAGCTTCAACAGAGACAGAGCTTTAACAGAGACAGATCTTTAACAGAGCTTTAACAGAGCTTTAACAGAAACATAGCTTTAACAGAGACAGAGTTTTAACAGAGACAGAGCTTTAACAGAGACAGAGCTTTAACAGAGACAGAGCTTTAACAGAGTTTCAACAGAGTCGTAGCTTTAACAGAGACAGAGCTTTAACAGAGACAGAGCTTTAACAGGGACAGAGCTTTAACAGAGACAGAGCTTTAACAGAGTTTCAACAGAGACAGAGTTTCAACAGAGACAGAGCTTTAACAGAGACAGAGCTTTAACAGAGACAGAGCTTTAACAGAGACAGAGCTTTAACAGAGACAGAGCTTTAACAGAGACAGAGCTTTAACAGAGCTTAAACAGTGACAGAGCTTTAACAGAGACAGAGTTCTAACAGAGACAGAGCTTTAACTGAGACAGAGCTTTAACAGAGACAAAGCTTTAACAGAGACAGAGCTTTAACAGAGACAGAGCTTTCACAGAGACAGAGCTTTCACAGAGACAGAGCTTCAACAGAGACAGAGCTTTAACAGAGAGAGCTTTAACAGAGCTTTAACAGAGACAGAGCTTCAACAGAGACAGAGCTTTAACAGAGCTTTAACAGAGACAGAGCTTTAACAGATACAGAGCTTTAACAGAGCTTTAACAGAGACAGAGCTTTAACAGAGCTTTAACAGAGACAGAGCTTTAACAGAGACAGAGCTTTAACAGAGCTTTAACAGAGACAGAGCTTTAACAGAGACATAGCTTTAACAGAGACAGAGCTTTAACAGAGACAGAGCTTTCACAGCGACAGAGTTTCAACAGAGACATAGCTTCAACAGAGACATAGCTTCAACAGAGACAGAGCTTTAACAGAGACAGCTTTAACAGAGTTTCAACAGAGACAGAGCTTCAACAGAGACAGAGCTTCAACAGAGACAGAGTTTCAACAGAGACAGAGCTTTAACAGAGACAGAGCTTTAACAGAGACAGAGCTTTGACAGAGTTTCAACAGAGACAGAGCTTTAACAGAGACAGAGCTTTAACAGAGTTTCAACAGAGACAGAGCTTTAACAGAGACAGAGCTTTAACAGAGTTTCAACAGAGACAGAGCTTTAACAGAGACAGAGCTTCAACAGAGACAGAGTTTCAACAGAGACAGAGTTTCAACAGAGACAGAGCTTTAACAGAGACAGAGCTTTAACAGAGACAGAGCTTTAACAGAGACAGAGTTTCAACAGAGACAGAGTTTCAACAGAGACAGAGCTTTAACAGAGACAGAGCTTTAACAGAGACAGAGCTTTAACAGAGTTTCAACAGAGATAGAGCTTTAACAGAGACAGAGCTTTAACAGAGACAGAGCTCCAGTTTGATGATAATTGTAGAGCGTGGGCTGTGTGTGAGCGTATGTGCCTGCTTTCAAGAGTGTGTGTGTGTGTGTGTGTGTGTGTGTGTGTGTGTGTGTGTGTGTGTGTGTGTGTGTGTGTGTGTGTGTGTGTGTGTGTGTGTGTGTGTGTGTGTGTGTGTGTTGTGTGTGCGTGTTGTGTGTGTGTGTGTGTGTGTGTGTGTGTGTGTGTGTGTGTGTGTGTGTGTGCGTGCTGATTATTCCAGCAGCAGCATGGTGTCTGCCTGTTAACTGACATCGTAATTACACAGAGGATTAATGCCACTCCTCCTCCCAGACCGAAGAGAAGAGTGGAGGGAATGATTGCTGTGGGGGGAGAGAAAGAGAATGGAGAGAGAGACGGAGAGAGATCAGAGATAGGGAAAGAGAGACGGAGAGAGATCAGAGATAGGGAGAGAGAGACGGAGAGGAGAGAGAGCGACGGAGAGGAGAGAGAGAGACGGAGAGGAGAGAGAGAGACGGAGGAGAGAGAGAGACGGAGAGAGAGAGAGAGACGGAGAGAGAGAGATGGGAGAGAGATCAGAGAGAGGGACGGAGAGAGAGAGAGACGGAGAGAGACGGAGAGAGATCAGAGATAGGGAGAGAGAGAGAGAGAGAGAGAGAGATGGGAGAGAGATCAGAGAGGGAGAGAGAGACGGAGAGAGAGAGAGACGGAGAGGAGAGATGGAGAGAGAGAGATGGGAGAGAGAGAGAGGGAGAGAGATCAGAGAGAGGGAGAGAGAGAGAGACGGAGAGGAGAGAGAAAGAGGGAGATAGAGGGGGAGGATGAAAGGCTCTCCATTCCTCCATCCAACCCCTTTCTTTGTCTAAGTCCCAGTTTTTTAAAAATTCATGTCTGCCTCGTGTTCTGTGTCACAAAGCAAGCTGATTGGATGACAGTGACGTGATGGTTTGGAGAACTGTGATGGTGATGGGAGGTCTGTTTTCAATATAATAAAATAAAGCTGTTGCTAAGGCGTTCTGAATGGTTAGTTTGACCATCGTTCAACTTCATTGGCTAGTACCTGTATCGTTCCTAGGATGTTGTCAGCGGGGAAAATGTTATTGTGTGGAATGTTCTGTAAAGGAATCACTCAGGCTTCTACACTCAACATGGTATCACGTTCAATATGTAGTGCACTACTTTAGACACCTACTCCTGTTGTAGTGCACCACTTTAGACACCTACTCCTGTTGTAGTGAACTACTTTAGACACCTATTCCTGTTTTAGTGCACTACTTTAGATACCTACTCCTGTTGTAGTGCACTACTTTAGACACTTATTCCTGTTGTAGTGCACTACTTTAGACACCTATTCCTGTTGTAGTGCACTACTTTAGACACCTACTCCTGTTTTAGTGCACTACTTTAGACACCTATTCCTGTTGTAGTGCACTACTTTAGACACCTACTCCTGTTGTAGTGCGCTACCTTAGACACCTACTCCTGTTGTAGTGCACTACTTTAGACACCTAATCCTGTTTTAGTGCACTACTTTAGACACCTATTCCTGTTGTAGTGCACTACTTTAGACACCTACTCCTGTTGTAGTGCACTACTTTAGACACCTACTCCTGTTGTAGTGCACTACTTTAGATACCTACTCCTGTTGTAGTGCACTACTTTAGAGACCTACTCCTGTTGTAGTGCACTACTTTAGATACCTACTCCTGTTGTAGTGCACTACTTTAGACTACTACACCATAGTGAAATGTCTCTGTTCACCTCTGTCTCTGAGCCAGACTGTCTCTGTTCACCTCTGTCTCTGAGCCAGACTGTCTGTCTCTGTTCACCTCTGTCTCTGAGCCAGAATGTCTCTGTTCACCTCTGTCTCTGAGCCAGACTCTCTGTCTCTGTTCACCTCTGTCTCTGAGCCAAACTGTCTGTCTCTGTTCACTTCTGTCTCTGAGCCAGACTGTCTGTCTCTGTTCACCTCTGTCTCTGAGCCAGACTGTCTCTGTTCACCTCGGTCTCTGAGCCAGACTGTCTCTGTTCACCTCTGTCTCTGAGCCAGACTGTCTCTGTTCACCTCGGTCTCTGAGCCAGAATGTCTCTGTTCACCTCTGTCTCTGAGCCAGACTGTCTGTCTCTGTTCACCTCTGTCTCTGAGCCAGACTCTCTGTCTCTGTTCACCTCTGTCTCTGAGCCAGACTCTCTGTCTCTGTTCACCTCTGTCTCTGAGCCAGACTGTCTGTCTCTGTTCACCTCTGTCTCTGAGCCAGACTCTCTGTCTCTGTTCACCTCTGTCTCTGAGCCAGACTGTCTGTCTCTGTTCACCTCTGTCTCTGAGCCAGAATGTCTCTGTTCACCTCTGTCTCTGAGCCAGACTCTCTGTCTCTGTTCACCTCTGTCTCTGAGCCAAACTGTCTGTCTCTGTTCACTTCTGTCTCTGAGCCAGACTGTCTGTCTCTGTTCACCTCTGTCTCTGAGCCAGACTGTCTCTGTTCACCTCGGTCTCTGAGCCAGACTGTCTCTGTTCACCTCTGTCTCTGAGCCAGACTGTCTCTGTTCACCTCGGTCTCTGAGCCAGAATGTCTCTGTTCACCTCTGTCTCTGAGCCAGACTGTCTGTCTCTGTTCACCTCTGTCTCTGAGCCAGACTCTCTGTCTCTGTTCACCTCTGTCTCTGAGCCAGACTCTCTGTCTCTGTTCACCTCTGTCTCTGAGCCAGACTGTCTGTCTCTGTTCACCTCTGTCTCTGAGCCAGACTCTCTGTCTCTGTTCACCTCTGTCTCTGAGCCAGACTGTCTGTCTCTGTTCACCTCTGTCTCTGAGCCAGAATGTCTCTGTTCACCTCTGTCTCTGAGCCAGACTCTCTGTCTCTGTTCACCTCTGTCTCTGAGCCAAACTGTCTGTCTCTGTTCACTTCTGTCTCTGAGCCAGACTGTCTGTCTCTGTTCACCTCTGTCTCTGAGCCAGACTGTCTCTGTTCACCTCGGTCTCTGAGCCAGACTGTCTCTGTTCACCTCTGTCTCTGAGCCAGACTGTCTCTGTTCACCTCGGTCTCTGAGCCAGAATGTCTCTGTTCACCTCTGTCTCTGAGCCAGACTGTCTGTCTCTGTTCACCTCTGTCTCTGAGCCAGACTCTCTGTCTCTGTTCACCTCTGTCTCTGAGCCAGACTCTCTGTCTCTGTTCACCTCTGTCTCTGAGCCAGACTGTCTGTCTCTGTTCACCTCTGTCTCTGAGCCAGACTCTCTGTCTCTGTTCACCTCTGTCTCTGAGCCAGACTCTCTGTCTCTGTTCACCTCTGTCTCTGAGCCAGACTCTCTGTCTCTGTTCACCTCTGTCTCTGAGCCAGACTCTCTGTCTCTGTTCACCTCTGTCTCTGAGCCAGACTGTCTGTCTCTGTTCACCTCTGTTCACCTCTGATCTTTTTTTCTTCGAGAGACTTACCGCAAATCCTGAGCCAAAATATATTTGGCAAGATTTTTTAAAACAGAGCTCTGAGAGGCAGGAGTTTGGCAAGAACACTTGTTTACAGTAGTGACATTTATAAACGAGAAAGGGTTCATCTACAGTTCAGAGCATCAGTAAGGGCAATGTTAGATTAGAGCATGTTACACTGAGGACTCAGTGGTTAAATATAGAGTCCTTCCTTCCACCCCTATCACCTATAGCTGGTAGGATACTAACCCTTCCACCACTATCACCTATAGCTGGTAGGATACTAACCCTTACACTACTATCACCTATAGCTGGTAGAGGTAGGATACTAACCCTTCCACCCCTATCACCTAAAGCTGGTAGGATACTAACCCTTCCACCACTATCACCTATAGCTGGTAGGATACTAACCCTTCCACCACTATCACCTATAGCTGGTAGGATACTAACCCTTACACTACTATCACCTATAGCTGGTAGAGGTAGGATACTAACCCTTCCACCACTATCACCTAAAGCTGGTAGGATACTAACCCTTCCACCACTATCACCTATAGCTGGTAGGATACTAACCCTTCCAACCCTATCACCTATAGCTGGTAGAGGTAGGATACTAACCCTTCCACCACTGTCACCTATTGCTGGTAGGATACTAACCCTTCCACCACTATCACCTATAGCTGGTAGAGGTAGGATACTAACCCTTCCACCACTATCACCTATTGCTGGTAGGATACTAACCCTTCCACCACTATCACCTATAGCTGGTAGGATACTAACCCTTCCACCCCTATCAACTATAGCTGGTAGGATACTAAGCCTTCCACCACTATCCCCTGTAGATGGTAGGATACTAACCCTTGCACCCCTATCACCTATAGATTGTAGGATACTAACCCTTCCACCACTATCACCTATAGCTGGTAGGATACTAACCCTTCCACCACCATCACCTATAGCTGTTAGGATACTAACCCTTCCACCCCTATCACCTATAGCTGGTAGGATACTAACCCTTACACTACTATCACCTATAGCTGGTAGAGGTAGGATACTAACCCTTCCACCCCTATCACCTATAGCTGGTAGGATACTAACCCTTCCACCACTATCACCTATAGCTGGTAGAGGTAGGATACTAACCCTTCCACCCCTATCACCTATTGCTGGTAGGATACTAACCCTTCCACCACTATCACCTATAGCTGGTAGGATACTAACCCTAACACCCATATCCCCCATAGCTGGAAGAGGTAGGATACTAACCCTTCCACCCCTATCACCTATAGCTGGTAGGATACTAACCCTTCCACCCCTATCACCTATAGCTGGTAGGATACTAACCCTTCCACCACTATCACCTATAGCAGGTAGGATACTAACCCTTCCACCACTATCACCTATAGTTGGTAGGATACTAACCCTTCCACGACTATCACCTATATTTGGTAGGATACTAACCCTTCAACCACTATCACCTATAGCTGGTAGAGGTAGGATACTAACCCTTCCACCCTTATCACCTAAAGCTGGTAGTATACTAACCTTTCCACAACTATCCCCTGTAGATGGAAAGAATACTAACCCTTGCACCCCTATCACCTATAGATGGTAGGATACTAACCCTTCCACCACTATCACCTATAGTTGGTAGGATACTAACCCTTCCACCACCATCACCTATAGCTGGTAAGATGCTAACCCTTCCACCACTATCCCCTGTAGATGGTAGGATACTAACCATTTTACCACTATCACCTATAGATGGTAGGATACTAACCCTTCCACCACTATCACCTATAGCAGGTACAGACAGGATACCAACCCTTTGAACCACCATCACCTATAGCTGGTAGGATACTAACACTTCCACCACTGTCTCCTATAGCAGGTAGGATACTAACCCTTCCACCACTATCACCTATAGTTGGTAGGATACTAACCCTTCAACCACTATCACCTATAGCTGGTAGAGGTAGGATACTAACCCTTACACCCCTATCACCTAAAGCTGGTAGGATACTAACCCTTCCACCACTATCCCCTGTAGATGGTAGGATACTAACCCTTCCACCCCTATCACCTATAGCTGGTAGGATACTAACCCTTCCACCACTATCCCCTGTAGATGGTAGGATACTAACCCTTCCACCCCTATCACCTATAGCTGGTAGGATACTAACCCTTCCACCCCTATCACCTATAGCTGGTAGGATACTAACCCTTCCACCACTATAAACTATAGCTGGTAGGATACTAACCCTTCAACCACTATCACCTATAGCAGGTAGGATACTAATCCTTCAACCACTATCACCTATAGCAGGTAGGATACTAACACTTCCACCCCTATCACCTATAGCTGGTAGAGGTAGGATACTAACCCTTCCACCCCTATCACCTATAGATGTTAGAGGTAGGATACTAACCCTTCAACCACTATCACCTATAGCTGGTAGGATACTAACCCTTCCACCACTATCACCTATAGCAGGTAGGATACTAACCCTTCCACCACCATCACCTATAGCTGGTAGGATACTAACCCTTCCACCACTATCACCGATAGATGGTAGGATACTAACCCTTCCACCCCTATCACCTATAGCTGGTAGAGGTAGGATACTAACCCTTCCACCCCTGTCACCTATAGCTGGTAAAGGTAGGATACTAACCCTTCCACCACTATCACCTACAGCTGGTCGGATACTAACGCTTCCACCACCATCACCTATAGATGGTAGGATACCAACCAATATCACCTATAGCTGGTAGGATACTAACCTTTCCACCACTATCACCTATAGCTGGTATGAAACTAACCATTCCACCTCTATCACCTATAGCTGGTAGGATAGTAACCCTTCCACCTCAATCACCTATAGCTGGTAGGATACTAACCCTTCCACCACCATCACCTATAGCTGGTAGGATACTAACCCTTCCACAACTATCACCTACAGCTGGTCGGATACTAACCCTTCCACCACCATCACCTATAGATGGTAGGATACTAACCCTTCCACCACCATCACCTATAGCTGGTAGGATACTAACCCTTCCACCACTATCACCTACAGCTGGTCGGATACTAACCCTTCCACCACCATCACCTATAGATGGTAGGATACTAACCAATCCACCACTATCACCTATAGCTGGTAGGATACTAACCTTTCCACCACTATCACCTATAGCTGGTATGAAACTAACCATTCCACCTCTATCACCTATAGCTGGTAGGATAGTAACCCTTCCACCTCAATCACCTATAGCTGGTAGGATACTAACCCTTCCACCACCATCACCTATAGCTGGTAGGATACTAACCCTTCCACAACTATCACCTATAGCTGGTAGGATAATAACCCTTCAACCACTATCACCTATAGCTGGTCGGATACTAACCCTTCCACCTCTATCACCTATAGCTGGTAGGATACTAACCCTTCCACCTCTATCACCTTTAGCTGGTAGGATACTAACCCTTCCACCTCTATCACCTATAGATGGTAGGATACTAACCCTTCCACCCCTGTCACCTATAGCTGGTCGGATACTAACCCTTCCACCTCTATCACCTATAGATGGTAGGATACTAACCAATCCACCACTATCACCTATAGCTGGTAGAGGTAGGATACTAACCCTTCCACCCCTACCACCTATAGCTGGTAGAGGTAGGATACTAACCCTTCCACCCCTATCACCTATAGCTGGTAGGATACTAACCCTTCCACCTCTATCACCTATAGCTGGTCGGATACTAACCCTTCCACCCCTATCACCTATAGCTGGTCGGATACTAACCCTTCCACCTCAATCATCTATAGCTGGTAGGATACTAACCCTTCCACCCCTACCACCTATAGCTGGTAGGATACTAACCCTTACACCACTATCACCTATAGCAGGTAGGATACTAACCCTTCCACCTCTATCACCTATAGATGGTAGGATACTAACCCTTCCACCTCTATCACCTATAGATGGTAGGATACTAACCCTTCCACCTCAATCACCTATAGCTGGTCGGATACTAACCCTTCCACCACCATCACCTATAGCTGGTAGGATACTAACCCTTCCACCACTATCACCTATAGCAGTTAAGATACTAACCCTTCCACCACTATCACCTATAGCAGTTAAGAAATTAACCCTTCAACCACTATCACCTATAGATGGTAGGATACTAACCAATCCACCACTATCACCTATAGATGGTATGAAACTAACCATTCCACCCCTATCACCTATAGCTGGTAGGATAGTTACCCTTCCACCTCACTCACCTATAGCTGGTCGGAAACTAACCCTTCCACCACCATCACCTATAGCTGGTAGGATACTAACCCTTCCACCCCTATCACCTATAGCTGGTAGGATACTAACCCTTCCACCACCATCACCTGTAGATGGTATGAAACTAACCATTCCACCCCTATCACCTATAGCTGGTAGAGGTAGGATACTAACCCTTCCACCACTATCACCTATAGCTGGTAGAGGTAGCATACTAACCCTTCCACCCCTATCACCTATAGCTGGTAGAATACTAACCCTTCCACCTCTATCACCTATAGATGGTAGGATACTAACCCTTCCACCAGTATCACCTATAGCTGGTCAGATACTAATCCTTCCACCCCTATCACCTATAGCTGGTAGGACACTAACCCTTCCACCCCTATCACCTATAGCTGGTAGAGGTAGGATACTAACCCTTCCACCACTATCACCTATAGCTGGTAGAGGTAGGATACTAACCCTTCCACCACTATCACCTATAGCAGTTAAGATACTAACCCTTCCACCACTATCACCTATAGCAGTTAAGAAATTAACCCTTCAACCACTATCACCTATAGATGGTAGGATACTAACCCTTCCACCCCTATCACCTATAGCTGGTAGGAAACTAACCCTTCCAACCCTATCACCTATAGCTGGTAGAGGTAGGATACTAACCCTTCCACCACTATCACCTATAGCTGGTAGGATACTAACCCTTCCACCACTATCACCTATAGCTGGTAGGATACTAACCCTTCCACCACTATCACCTATAGCAGGTAGGATACTAACCCTTCAACCACTATCACCTATTGCAGATAGGATACTAACCCTTCAACCACTATCACCTATAGCAGGTAGGACACTAACCCTTCCACCACTATCACCTATAGCTGGTAGGATACTAACCCTTCCACCACTATCACCTATAGCAGTTAAGAAATTAACCCTTCAACCACTATCACCTATAGCTGGATTTTACTAACCCTTCAACCACTATCACCTATAGCTGGTAGAGGTAGGATACTAACCCTTCAACCACTATCACCTATAGCAGGTAGGATACTAACCCTTCCACGACTATCACCTATATCAGTTAAGATATTAACCCTTCCACCACTATCACCTATAGCTGGTAGGACACTAACCCTTCCACTCCTATCACCTATAGCTGGTAGGATACTAACCCTTCAACCACTATCACCTATAGCTGGTAGGATACTAAACCTTCAACCACTATAACCTATAGCTGGTAGAGGTAGGATACTAACCCTTCCACCACTATCACCTATAGCAGTTAAGATACTAACCCTTCCACCACTATCACCTATAGCAGTTAAGATATTAACCCTTCCACTCCTATCACCTATAGCTGGTAGAGGTAGGATAATAACCCTTCCACCCCTGTCACCTATAGCTGGTAGGATAGTGACCCTTCCACCTCACTCACCTATAGCTGGTCGGAAACTAACCCTTCCACCACCATCACCTATAGCTGGTAGGATACTAACCCTTCCACCACTATCACCTATAGCTGGTCGGATACTAACCCTTCCACCTCTATCACCTATAGATGGTAGGATACTAACCCTTCCACAACTATCACCTATAGCTGGTAGGATACTAACCCTTCCACCTCTATCACCTATAGCTGGTAGGATACTAACCCTTCCACCCCTATCACCTATAGCTGGTCGGATACTAACCCTTCCACCTCTATCACCTATAGATGGTAGGATACTAACCAATCCGCCACTATCACCTATAGCTGGTAGAGGTAGGATACTAACCCTTCCACCACTATCACCTATAGCTGGTAGGATACTAACCCTTCCACCACCATCACCTATAGATGGTATGAAACTAACCATTCCACCCCTATCACCTATAGCTGGTAGAGGTATGATACTAACCCTTCCACCACTATCACCTATAGCTGGTAGAAGGTAGGATACTAACCCTTCCACCACTATCACCTATAGCTGGTAGAGGTAGCACACTAACCCTTCCACCCCTATCACCTATAGCTGGTAGGATACTAACCCTTCCACCTCTATCACCTATAGATGGTAGGATACTAACCCTTCCACCCGTATCACCTATAGCTGGATTTTACTAACCCTTCAACCACTATCACCTATAGCAGATAGGATACTAACCCTTCAACCACTATCACCTATAGCAGGTAGGACACTAACCCTTCCACTCCTATCACCTATAGCTGGTAGAGGTAGGATAATAACCCTTCCACCCCTATCACCTATAGCTGGTAGGATACTAACCCTTCCACCCCTATCACCTATAGCTGGTAGGATACTAACCCTTCCACCACCATCACCTATAGCTGGTAGTATACTAACCCTTCCACCATCATCACCTAAAGCTGGTAGGATACTAACCCTTCCACCCCTATCACCTATAGCTGGTAGGATACTAACCCTTCCACCACTATCACCTATAGATGGTAGGATACTAACCCTTCCACCACTATCACCTATAGATGGTAGGATACTAACTCTTCCACCTCTATCACCTATAGATGGTTGGATACTAACCCTTCCACCTCTATCACCTATAGATGGTAGGATACTAACCCTTCCACCTCTATCACCTATAGCTGGTAGGGTACTAACCCTTCCACCTCTATCACCTATAGCTGGTAGGATACTAACCCTTCCACCTCTATCACCTATAGATGGTAGGATACTAACCCTTCCACCCCTATCACCTATAGCTGGTCAGATACTAATCCTTCCACCCCTATCACCTATAGCTGGTAGGATACTAACCCTTCCACCCCTATCACCTATAGCTGGATTTTACTAACCCTTCCACCACTATCACCTATAGCTGGTAGGATACTAACCCTTCAACCACTATCACCTATTGCAGGTAGGATACTAACCCTTCCACCCCTATCACCTATAGCTGGTAGAGGTAGGATACTAACCCTTCCACCACTACCACCTATAGCTGGTAGGATACTAACCCCTCCACTACTTTCACCTATAGCTGGTAGGATACTAACCCTTCCACCCCTATCACCTATAGCTGGTAGGATACTAACCCTTCCACCACTATCACCTATAGCTGGTAGGATACTAACCCTTCCACCACTATCACCTATAGCTGGTACAGACAGGATACCAACCCTTCCACCACTATCACCTATAGCTGGTACAGACAGGATACTAACCCTTCCACCACTATCACCTATAGCTGGTAGAGGTAGGATACTAACCCTTCCACCCCTATCACCTATAGCTGGTAGAGGTAGGATACTAACCCTTCCACCCCTATCACCTATAGCTGGTAGAGGAAGGATACTAACCCTTCCACCACTATCACCTATAGCTGGTAGGATACTAACCCTTCCATCCCTATCACCTATAGCTGGTAGGATACTAACCCTTCCAACCACTATCACCTATAGATGGTAGAGGAAGGATACTAACCCTTCCACCTCTATCACCTATAGCTGGTAGGATACTAACCCTTCCAACCCTATCACCTATAGCTGGTAGAGGAAGGATACTAATCCTTCCACCACTATCACCTATAGCAGGTAGGATACTAACCCTTCCACCACTATCACCTATAGCAGGTAGGATACTAACCCTTCAACCACTATCACCTATAGCTGGTTTTATACTAACCCTTCCACCACTATCACCTATAGCTGGTAGGATACTAAACCTTCCACCACTATCACCTATAGCTGGTAGGATACTAACCCTTCCACCATTGAGGTGTAGGTGGTTGTGAATGTGACTGGTACAGGTGATCATTCAGGTTCCTAATGAAGATGCTGTTCCAAGCTCATGTCCCTCTGTCTGCTTTCTGTTTCTTATCTCCATATGTCCATCTCACCTGATTTTGTCGAGTTCAGTCGCTCCTTCTGAAGTGTATCACTGAACCCAATTAACATCCTTCCTGCTTCCTCTGTTTCCCTGTAGATCAAATTTGCTAGAATGATCTCATACTATTGCTGCCTTCTGGCTATCAGCACTTCACCCCCATAGTAAACTCTCTCCTCTTAGCTCTACAGAAAAGGTTCTAATAGGAGAGGGTTCTGTGGAAAAGGTTCCTTATGGAACCGAAAAGGGTTTTCTACCTGGAACCAGAAGGGTTCTACCTGGAACCAGACGGGTTCTACCTGGTACCAGAAGTGTTCTACCTGGAACAAAAAATAGTTATTCCAAGGGTTCTCCAATAGGGACAGCTGAAGAACCCTTTTTAGATTTTAAACGGCATCTTTTTTTCTCTAAGAGTGCTCCTCCTCCCTTTCCCTCTCCTTGCTACCCAGTTTAAATGTAGACATGACTCTAGATAGACCACACGCATATGTCTCCTTATAGAAACAGGAAGAAGTCTGGAGCACCAGGCCTTGTGTGTGTGTGTGTGATCCAGGGAGGGGAGAAGGGGAAAAGAGAGCGGTAGAGAGAGACCGGAAAGGAAAGAGATAGGGAAGAGTAAGTGAGAAGGAGAGAGATCATCATTACCTTGGCTCAGCAGCAGCATGAGGGAGGCTGGGATAGGTTTGGGGGGCTGGGGTGGCTATACAGGGAAGAGAAGCAGTGTAGACTTGCCTGTGCTTGGTGTGTGATCTGGGGGGAAGCAGGATGCGGCGGTATGGAGCTCAGTAGGCTGGGGGGTGGGAGGAGGCATGAGGAGAAGTGTGGGGGATGAGTGGAGCTGGGCTGGGCTGGGAGGAGGCTGAGGGAGGGGGTGGGGGGGTCTGGGGGAGACAGGAGGAGGCTGGGAGGAGGCTGAGTGAGTGGGGTGTGGGGGTCTGGGGGAGACAGGAGGAGGCTGGGAGGAGGCTGGGAGATCCCGAGGGAGAGCTGGGATACCTGGGACTAATGTTAGTATTGAGCTATGGAGATCTGCCCCAGGCTCAATCCATCAAACCAGAGAGAGAGGGAGAGCTGTTTGCACAGTCAGACTAGGCATGAATAATCCATGCTCTCTTAACCCTTCACTACTGAGACCTTAACCCTTCACCCTTCACTACTGAGACCTTAACCCTTCACTACTGAGACCTTAACCCTTCACTACTGAGACCTTAACCCTTCACTACTGAGACCTTAACCCTTCACTACTGAGACCTTAACCCTTAACCCTTCACTACTGAGACCTTAACCCTTAACCCTTCACTACTGAGACCTTAACCCTTCACTACTGAGACCTTAACCCTTCACTACTGAGACCTTAACCCTTAACCCTTCACTACTGAGACCTTAACCCTTCACTACTGAGACCTTAACCCTTCACCCTTTACTACTGAGACCTTAACCCTTCACTACTGAGACCTTAACCCTTCACTACTGAGACCTTAACCCTTCACTACTGAGACCTTAACCCTTAACCCTTCACTACTGAGACCTTAACCCTTAACCCTTCACTACTGAGACCTTAACCCCTCACTACTGAGACCTTAACCCTTAACCCTTCACTACTGAGACCTTAACCCTTCACTACTGAGACCTTAACCCTTAACCCTTCACTACTGAGACCTTAACCCTTCACTACTGAGACCTTAGCCCTTCACTACTGAGACCTTAACCCTTAACCCTTCACTACTGAGACCTTAACCCTTCACTACTGAGACCTTAACCCTTCACCCTTCACTACTGAGGCCTTAACCCTTCACTACTGAGACCTTAACCCTTCACCCTTCACTACTGAGACCTTAACCCTTCACTACTGAGACCTTAACCCTTCACCCTTCACTACTGAGACCTTAACCCTTCACCCTTCACTACTGAGGCCTTAGCCCTTCACTACTGAGGCCTTAACCCTTCACTACTGAGGCCTTAACCCTTCACTACTGAGACCTTAACCCTTCACTACTGAGACCTTAACCCTTCACTACTGAGACCTTAACCCTTCACCCTTCACTACTGAGGCCTTAACCCTTCACTACTGAGACCTTAACCCTTCACCCTTCACTACTGAGACCTTAACCCTTCACTACTGAGACCTTAACCCTTCACCCTTCACTACTGAGACCTTAACCCTTCACCCTTCACTACTGAGGCCTTAGCCCTTCACTACTGAGGCCTTAACCCTTCACTACTGAGGCCTTAACCCTTCACTACTGAGACCTTAACCCTTCACTACTGAGACCTTAACCCTTAACCCTTCACTACTGAGACCTTAACCCTTAACCCTTCACTACTGAGACCTTAACCCTTCACTACTGAGACCTTAACCCTTCACTACTGAGACCTTAACCCTTAACCCTTCACTACTGAGACCTTAACCCTTCACTACTGAGACCTTAACCCTTCACCCTTCACTACTGAGACCTTAACCCTTCACTACTGAGACCTTAACCCTTCACTACTGAGACCTTAACCCTTCACTACTGAGACCTTAACCCTTAACCCTTCACTACTGAGACCTTAACCCCTCACTACTGAGACCTTAACCCTTAACCCTTCACTACTGAGACCTTAACCCTTCACTACTGAGACCTTAACCCTTCACCCTTCACTACTGAGGCCTTAACCCTTCACTACTGAGACCTTAACCCTTCACCCTTCACTACTGAGACCTTAACCCTTCACTACTGAGACCTTAACCCTTCACCCTTCACTACTGAGGCCTTAACCCTTCACTACTGAGACCTTAACCCTTCAACCTTCACTACTGAGGCCTTAGCCCTTCACTACTGAGGCCTTAACCCTTCACTACTGAGGCCTTAACCCTTCACTACTGAGACCTTAACCCTTCACCCTTCACTACTGAGGCCTTAGCCCTTCACTACTGAGACCTTAACCCTTCACCCTTCACTACTGAGGCCTTAACCCTTCACTACTGAGACCTTAGCCCTTCACTACTGAGGCCTTAACCCTTCACTACTGAGACCTTAGCCCTTCACTACTGAGGCCTTAACCCTTCACTACTGAGACCTTAACCCTTCAATCTTCACTACTGAGGCCTTAACCCTTCACTACTGAGACCTTAACCCTTCACGCTTCACTACTGAGGCCTTAACCCTTCACTACTGAGGCCTTCACCCTTCACTACTGAGACCTTAACCCTTCACTACTGAGGCCTTAGCCCTTCACTACTGAGACCTTAACCCTTCACTACTGAGGACTTAACCTTCACTACTGAGACCTTAACCCTTCACTACTGAGACCTTAACCCTTCACTACTGAGACCTTAACCCTTCACTACTGAGACCTTCACCCTTCACTACTGAGACCTTAACCCTTCACTACTGAGACCTTAACCCTTCACTACTGAGACCTTAACCCTTCACTACTGAGGCCTTAACCCTTCACCCTTCACTACTGAGACCTTAACCCTTCACTACTGAGGCCTTAACCCTTCACTACTGAGACTTTAACCATTCACCCTTCACTACTGAGACTTCAACCCTTAACCCTTCACTACTGAGACCTTAACCCTTCACCCTTCACTACTGAGACCTTAGCCCTTCACTACTGAGTTCTTAACCCTTCACCCTTCACTACTGAGACCTTAGCCCTTCACTACTGAGACCTTAACCCTTCACTACTGAGACCTTAACCCTTCACCCTTCACTACTGAGGCCTTAACCCTTCACTACTGAGACCTTAACCCTTCACCCTTCACTACTGAGACCTTAACCCTTCACTACAGAGGCCTTAACCCTTCACTACTGAGACCTTAACCCTTCACCCTTCACTACTGAGACCTTAACCCTTCACTACTGAGACCTTAACCCTTCACTACTGAGACCTTAACCCTTCACTACTGAGACCTTAACCCTTCACTACTGAGACCTTAACCCTTCACCCTTCACTACTGAGACCTTAACCCTTCACCCTTCACTACTGAGACCTTAACCCTTCACCCTTCACTACTGAGGCCTTAACGCTTCAATACTGAGACCTTAACCCTTCACCCTTCACTACTGAGGCCTTAAACCTTCACCCTTCACTACTGAGACCTTAACCCTTCACTACTGAGACCTTAACCCTTAACCCTTCACTACTGAGACCTTAACCCTTCACTACTGAGGCCTTAACCCTTCACCCTTCACTACTGAGACCTTAACCCTTCACCCTTCACTACTGAGACCTTAACCCTTAACTCTTCACTACTGAGCCTTTAACCCTTCACTACTGAGAACTTAACCCTTAACCTTTCACTACTGAGACCTTAACCCTTCACTACTGAGGCCTTAACCCTTCACTACTGAGGCCTTAACCCTTCACTACTGAGGCCTTAACCCTTCACCCTTCACTACTGAGGCTTTAACCCTTCACCCTTCACTACTGAGACCTTAACCCTTAACCCTTCACTACTGAGGCCTTAAACCTTCACCCCTCACTACTGAGGCCTTAACCCTTAACCCTTCACTACTGAGGCCTTAAACCTTCACCCCTCACTACTGAGGCCTTAAACCTTCACCCCTCGCTACTGAGGCCTTAAACCGTCACTACTGAGACCTTAACCCTTCACTACTGAGGCCTGAACACTTCACCCCTCACTACTGAGGCCTTAACCCTTCACCCCTCACTACTGAGAACTTAACCCTTCACTACTGAGGCCTTAACCCTTAACCCTTCACTACTGAGGCCTTAAACCTTCACCCCTCACTACTGAGGCCTTAAACCTTCACCCCTCACTACTGAGGCCTTAAACCGTCACTACTGAGACCTTAACCCTTCACTATTGAGACTTTAACCCTTAACCCTTCACTCCTGAGACCTTAACACTTAACCCTTCACTACTGAGACCTTTTTTGGGTTATTTTTATGACCTCTGCCTGCATTTCCGTCACATGATTTATTGATTGACTGCAGAGTTTTTTCTACATTGCACTGTATGAATCAAGAGACAGCCACAGGGACAAAATGTATCCTGTTCATTTCTGTGGAAAATCAAACAAACAATACCACACAATACAATTATAGACCAGTCACAGAGGTATCAAATCAAAATCTAAAAAATCAAATCAAATGTATTTATAAAGCCCTTCTTACATCAGCTGATATCTCAAAGTGCTGTACAGAAACCCAGCCTAAAAACCCCAAACAGCAAGCAATGCAGGTGTAGAAGCACGTATCAGACTTCGGCCATATCAACAGCTGGAGAAGCACAGAGGGTTTCAGTGGAGTGTTGTGCTGCTTCTGGGGCGGTAGGTAGCTTAGTGGTTAGAGTGTTGGACTAGTAATCGGAAGGTTGCTGGATTGAATCCCCGAGCTGACAAGGTACAAATCTGTCGTTCTGCCCCTGAACAAGGCAGTTAACCCGCTGTTCCTAGACCAGTTAACCCACTGTTCCTAGACCAGTTAACCCGCTGTTCCTAGACCAGTTAACCCACTGTTCCTAGACCAGTTAACCCGCTGTTCCCCGGTAGGCCGTCATTGTAAATACGAATTTGTTCTTAACTGACCTGCCTAGTTAAATGTAAAAAAAAATTCTAATTGATGTTTGCCCTTTAGCTGGCCTGAATCTACTGAGGTGCTACATGTCACCCTATGACTCGTCACAAATCCCCTAGCAACCCCACCAGGTGCCATGTTGGAAGACCAGAGTCAGTAGGGTGGAAGTCCTCCAATCGTCCACATGGTTGGCTGTGTTTTACTATGGAAACATCGGGAAGATTGTCCATTATTTTGTTTTTCTAAGGACCCAAAAAAAGGGAGGCAATGGGAGAACCTATTGAAGTAAGTAAATATATTTAGAAAATGATATAACACGATGTATTAATACAACATTTCTACAGGAACTTTAGTGTGCTAATGTAATGTTAGATAGCTAACTTTACCTACTGTATAGCTAGCTAACCTTACCTGCTGTATAGCTAGCTAACCCTACCTACTGTATAGCTCGCTAACTTTACCTGCTGTATAGCTAGCTAACTTTACCTGCTGTATAGCTAGCTAACTTTACCTGCTGTATAGCTAGCTAACTTTACCTACTGTATAGCTAGCTAACTTTACCTACTGTATAGCTAGCTAACTTTACCTGCTGTATAGCTAGCTAACTTTACCTACTGTATAACTAGCTAACTTTACCTACTGTATAGCTAGCTAACTTTACCTGCTTTATAGCTAGCTAACCTTACCTACTGTATAGCTAGCTAACTTTACCAGCTGTATAGCTAGCTAACTTTACCTACTGTATAGCTCGCTAACTTTACCTGCTGTATAGCTAGCTAACTTTACCTGCTGTATAGATAGCTAACTTTACCTGCTGTATAGCTAGCTAACTTTACCTACTGTATAGCTAGCTAACTTTACCTACTGTATAGCTAGCTAACTTTACCTGCTGTATAGCTAGCTAACTTTACCTACTGTATAACTAGCTAACTTTACCTACTGTATAGCTAGCTAACTTTACCTGCTTTATAGCTAGCTAACCTTACCTACTGTATAGCTAGCTAACTTTACCAGCTCTATAGCTAGCTAACTTTACCTACTGTATAGCTAGCTAACTTTACCTACTGTATAGCTAGCTAACTTTACCTACTGTATAGCTAGCTAACTTTACCTGCTGTATAGCTAGCTAACTTTACCTGCTGTATAGCTAGCTAACTTTACCTGCTGTATAGCTAGCTAACTTTACCTGCTGTATAGCTAGCTAACTTTACCTACTGTATAGCTAGCTAACTTTACCTACTGTATAGCTAGCTAACTTTACCTGCTGTATAGCTAGCTAACTTTACCTACTGTATAACTAGCTAACTTTACCTACTGTATAGCTAGCTAACTTTACCTGCTTTATAGCTAGCTAACCTTACCTACTGTATAGCTAGCTAACTTTACCAGCTGTATAGCTAGCTAACTTTACCTACTGTATAGCTAGCTAACTTTACCTACTGTATAGCTAGCTAACTTTACCTACTGTATAGCTAGCTAACTTTACCTACTGTATAGCTAGCTAACTTTACCTACTGTATAGCTAGCTAACTTTACCTGCTTTATAGCTAGCTAACCTTACCTACTGTATAGCTAGCTAACTTTACCTACTGTATAGCTAGCTAACTTTACCTACTGTATAGCTAGCTAACTTTACCTACTGTATAGCTAGCTAACTTTACCTACTGTATAGCTAGCTAACTTTACCTACTGTATAGCTAGCTAACTTTACCTACAGTGTAACTAGCTAACGTTACCTACTGTATAGCTAGCTAACTTGGCCTATTGTATAGCTAGCTAACTTAGCCCTAATGCCCCATAAAGAAATCCATGCCTTTTGCGCCCAGTGGCAGTTGTGTCCTTGGGCTGAATATAATAATTATAATTCCCTTCTCCTGGCTGGGCGCTCCGAAGCACCTTCACTCACATGGCTCTCCATCATGCGATCGGGTCTTTCTTACAGGCTACAAGTGAAGACAGACACATGGGGGATGCAACTACGCGTGTCCTTTTCCTATTCTGAGGCGCATATGAGAAGATATTGGAAGAACTTACATTTCTTCAGCCAACAAGATGAATGAATAATCCACACACAGTCTGGGACAGTATAATACAACCACTAGCATTAAAAAAAACTGTTTTTTAAGCAACAGATGAGAATGTTAATCTTAAAATTATGATAAACTATTAGGCTATTTCTTCACGTTTATAAGTGCAGCAATGTGCACACGGCAGTAGGCTGTAAGCGTGAATGTTCCGTTAGCAGGAAAACATGGGCGCTCATGAAGTGTTTGATAAATTTTTCCAATCCATTTGCATTGATTTCAGAGTGATTAGAGGGACAATAGAGTGCCGAGTACCAGGCCGTTAGCACGTTTTGGTAGGCTACTAATGACCATCAGCAGCATCAGAGCTTGGAGACGCCTAATTACCGTGACTAAATGGTCACGTGAAATTTGACTGCCGTCATGACTCGTGACCCCCGGTGTGGCAGTAATACAGTCACTTCACCTGATTTAACTTGTCAACTAATCATCAGGCTCTTACTCTATTCCTGTATTTCGTTTGCAGTACATTTGCAAAAAAAAAAAAAGAAAAAAGAATCCATGTTTTAATTTTGTCATTATGTGGTATTATGTGGTATTATGTGGTATTATGTGGTATTGTGTGGTATTGTGTGGTATTATGTGGTATTGTGTGGTATTATGTGGTATTGTGTGGTATTATGTGGTATTGTGTGGTATTATGTGGTATTATGTGGTATTATGTGGTATTGTGTGGTATTATGTGGTATTGTGTGGTATTATGTGGTATTATGTGGTATTATGTGGTATTATGTGGTATTGTGTGGTATTATGTGGTATTGTGTGGTATTATGTGGTATTGTGTGGTATTATGTGGTATTGTGTGGTATTGTGTGGTATTATGTGGTATTATGTGGTATTATGTGGTATTATGTGGTATTGTGTGGTATTATGTGGTATTGTGTGGTATTATGTGGTATTATGTGGTATTATGTGGTATTGTGTGGTATTATGTGGTATTGTGTGGTATTATGTGGTATTGTGTGGTATTATGTGGTATTGTGTGGTATTGTGTGGTATTATGTGGTATTGTGTGGTATTGTGTGGTATTATGTGGTATTATGTGGTATTGTGTGGTATTATGTGGTATTGTGTGGTATTGTGTGGTATTATGTGGTATTATGTGGTATTGTGTGGTATTATGTGGTATTGTGTGGTATTATGTGGTATTATGTGGTATTATGTGGTATTGTGTGGTATTATGTGGTATTGTGTGATATTATGTGGTATTGTGTGGTATTATGTGGTATTGTGTGTAGATGAGTGAGAGAGACAAAGTATTTATCCCATAAGCTTCTAAGCCCTGTCTAAGCTGGGGAAGTGGGGGTTCTACTGAGCTATATGGAATTGTTTTTAGAAGGTCATAACAAGAATCATTTAGCTATTTGATGTTGAATTTTAAGACCCCTTTAAAAGTATCAAAAATATATATAAAACAATTATTGAATGAACAATTATTTTTGGCCTTACCAACCATTAACCCAAACAAACGCATTGAGTAACAGATGCACTACATGGAACAAAACAGATAGTCCCCCCCCACCCAAAAAAATATTTGAAAGGAAGTTTGTCGTAAAGTGTCTGTCCTATATCTTTCTAATAAAGATTAGAAAACATTTTGTATTTTATTTTTTACATGTATTTAACCCTTTATTCTTGTCAGCGGAGGGGCTATGCTAAGCTATAGAGTATTTTTTTAAGAAGGTCATTCCAGTAGATACATACCCTCTATAGATACCTGTAGATACATACCCTCTATAGACCTGTAGATACATACCCTCTATAGACCTGTAGATACATACCCTCTATAGATATATACCCTCTATAGATACATACCCTCTATAGACCTGTAGATACATACCCTCTATAGATACATACCCTCTATAGATACATACCCTCTAGATACATACCCTCTATAGGTACATACCCTCTATAGATACATACCCTCTATAGACCTGTAAATACATACCCTCTATAGATACATACCCTCTATAGATACATACCCTCTATAGATACATACCCTCTATAGATACATACCCTCTATAGATACATACCCTCTATAGATACATACCCTCTGTAGATACATACCCTCTATAGATACATACCCTCTATAGACCTGTAGATACATACCCTCTATAGATACATACCCTCTATAGACCTGTAAATACATACCCTCTATAGATACATACCCTCTATAGATACATACCCTCTATAGATACATACCCTCTATAGATACATACCCTCTATAGATACATACCCTCTATAGATACATACCCTCTGTAGATACATACCCTCTATAGATACATACCCTCTATAGACCTGTAGATACATACCCTCTATAGATACATACCCTCTATAGACCTGTAAATACATACCCTCTATAGATACATACCCTCTATAGATACATACCCTCTATAGATACATACCCTCTGTAGATACATACCCTCTATAGACCTGTAGATACATACTCTCTATAGATACATACCCTCTGTAGATACATACCCTCTATAGACCTGTAGATACATACCCTCTATAGACCTGTAGATACATACCCTCTATAGACCTGTAGATACATACCCTCTATAGACCTGTAGATACATACCCTCTATAGACCTGTAGATACAGTTGAAGTCAGAAGTTTACATACACTTAGGTTGGAGTCATTAAAACTCATTTTTCAACCAGTCCACACATTTCTTGTTAACAAACTATAGTTTCGCCAAGTCGGTTAGGACATCTACTTTGTGCATGACACAAGTCATTTTTCCAACTATTGTTTACAGACAGATTATTTCACTTATAATTCACTGTATCACAATTCCAGTGGGTCAGAAGTTTACATACACTAAGTTGACTGTGCCTTTAAACATCTTGAAAAATTCCAGAAAATGATGTCATGGCTTTAGAAGCTTCTGATGGGCTAATTTACATCATTTGAATAAATTGGAGGTGGGGCACTATGGTGTTGAATGCTGAGCTGTAGTCAATGAACAGCATTCTCACATAGGTGTTCCTTTTGTCCAGGTGGGAAAGTGCAGTGTGGTGTGCAATAGAGATGACATCATCTGTGGATCTGTTGGGGCGGTATGCAAATTGGAGTGAGTCTAGGGTTTCTGGGATAATGGTGTTGATGTGAGCCATTACCAACCTTTCAAAGCATTTAATGGCTACAGACGTGAGTGCTACGGGTCGGTAGTCATTTAGGCAGGTTACCTTAGTGTTCTTGGGCACAGAGACTATGGTGGTCTACTTGAAACATGTTGCTATTACAGACTTGGTCCGGGTGAGGATGAAATTGTCAGTGAAGACATTTGCCAGTTGGTCAGCGCATGCTCGCAGTACACATCCTGGTAATCCATCTGGCCCTGTTATCATGAATCTAGCCATTCAGTCCTACTGGCCCTGTTATCATGCAGGCAGCCACTCAGTCCTACCGGCCCTGTTATCATGCCAGCTAGCCACTCAGTCCTACCGGCCCTGTTATCATGCAGGCAGCCACTCAGTCCTACCGGCCCTGTTATCATGCAGGCAGCCACTCAGTCCTACCGGCCCTGTTATCATGCCAGCTAGCCACTCAGTCCTACCGGCCCTGTTATCATGCCAGCTAGCCACTCAGTCCTACTGGCCCTGTTATCATGCAGGCAGCCACTCAGTCCTACCGGCCCTGTTATCATGCCAGCTAGCCACTTAGTCCTACTGGCCCTGTTATCATGCCAGCAAGCCACTCAGTCCTACCGGCCCTGTTATCATGCAGGCAGCCACTCTGTCCTACTGGCCCTGTTATCATGCCAGCTAGCCACTCAGTCCTACTGGCCCTGTTGTCATGCCAGCTAGCCACTCTGTCCTACTGGCCCTGTTATCATGCCAGCTAGCCACTCAGTCCTACTGGCCCTGTTGTCATCACTCTCTTCCTCCTCATCCCCTCCTTTCTCCTCTCCTCCTCCTCTCTCTTCTCCCCTCCTCCTCTACCCATCACTCTCATCCTCCTCTCTCCTCCACTCCTCCTCCTCTCTCTTCACCTTTCCTCTCCTCTCTCCTCCCCTCCTCCTCCCCTCCTCCTCTCCTCTCCTCGTTCCCTCCTCATCTATTCTTTCTCCTGTCTCATCCCCTCCACCTCCCCTCTCCTCTCTCCTCCACTCCTCCTCTCCTCTCTCCTCTCTCCTCTCTCCCCTCTCTCCTCTCCTCAACTCAACTCAACTCAACTCAACTCAACTCAACTCAACTCAACTCTCCTCTCCTCTCCTCTCCTCTCCTCTCCTCTCCTCTCCTCTCCTCTCCTCTCCTCTCCCCTACTATCCTCTCCTCTCCTCCTCTCTCCTCTCCTCCCCTACTCTCCTCTCCCCCTCTCTCCTCTCCTCTCCTCTCCTACCCTACTCTCCTCTCCCCCTCCTCTCCTCTCCTCTCCTCCCCTACTCTCATCTCCTCTCCCTCTCCTCTCCTCCTCCTCTCCCCCTCCCCTCCTCTCCTCTCCTCCCCTCTCCCCCTCCTCTCCTCTCTCCCCCTCTCTCCTCTCCTCTCCCCCTCCTCTCCTCTCCCCCTACTCTCCTCTCCTCTCCCCCTCCTCTCCTCTCCTCTCCTCCTCTCCCCCTCCTCTCCTCTCCTCCTCTCCCCCTCCTCTCCTCTCCTCTCCTCTCCTCCCCTACTATCCTCTCCTCTCCTCTCCTCTCCTCTCCTCTCCTCTCCTCTCCTCTCCCCCTCTCTGGACTGGGTTACTGGGTTACAGGGTTAGAGATCAGCCTTTGCCCAGCCATGTGAATGGGCTGAATCCTGGTGGACTGGGTTACTGGGTTATAGGGTTAGAGATCAGCCTTTACCCAGCCATGTGAATGGGCTGAATCCTGGTGGACTGGGTTACTGGGTTACAGGGTTAGAGATCAGCCTGTACCCAGCCCTGTGAATGGGCTGAATCCTGTTGGACTGGGTTACTGGGTTACAGGGTTACAGGGTTAGAGATCAGCCTTTACCCAGCCATGTGAATGGGCTGAATCCTGGTCGACTGGGTTACTGGGTTATAGGGTTAGAGATCAGCCTTTACCCAGCCATGTGAATGGGCTGAATCCTGGTGGACTGGGTTACTGGGTTACAGGGTTAGAGATCAGCCTTTACCCAGCCATGTGAATGGGCTGAATCCTGTTGGACTGGGTTACAGGGTTAGAGATCAGCCTTTACCCAGCCATGTGAATGGGCTGAATCCTGGTGGACTGGGTTACTGGGTTACTGGGATAGAGATCAGCCTTTACCCAGCCATGGGAATGGGCTGGATCCTGGTGGACTAGGTTACTGGGATACAGGGTTAGAGATCAACCTTTACCCAGCCATGTGAATGGGCTGAATCCTGGTGGACTGGGTTACTGGGTTACAGGGTTAGAGATCAGCCTTTACCCAGCCATGTGAATGGGCTGAATCCTGGTGGACTGGGTTACTGGGATACAGGGTTAGAGATCAACCTTTACCCAGCCATGTGAATGGGCTGAATCCTGGTGGACAGGGTTACTGGGTTAGAGATCAGCCTTTACCCAGCCATGTGAATGGGCTGAATCCAGGTGGACTGGGTTACTGGGATACAGAGATACAGGGTTAGACATGGGCTTAGATGACTGAAGTAGAATTTGTACCACCATAATAATTCATAATAGTAATTGATTGGATTTATATAGTGTTTCTCCCAGCGCTCACATCTTTTTACGTAGTAAAACTCACCTCATCCACCATGTGTATAACCAGCCGGCATGATGGATGCCTTTAGGGGATGAAATAGCAACGTGTCAGAGTGCTTCCTGGCTGGCTGTACTTTATGATGGCCATAAACATTGAGGGTCTCAGTGTTGGTTTAATTGAGGACACTCTGGAGGGCTCTGAACTGTAACTAATGACTGGTCCTGGATCTGTGGTTCCTGCTTAACTGCCAGCCTGGCTCCTTCATAGTCAATGAACTGTAATCTCTGGTTCTGGACCAGCCTGTACTACTCTGTACTTTAACTAACTACTGGTCCTGGGTCAGTATTAACTACTGGTCCTGGGTCAGTATTAACTACTGGTCCTGGGTCAGTATTAACTGCTACGGTCCTATAGCCCTGTGTTTCCTGTATTAACTACTGGTCATGGGTCAGTATTAACTACTGGTCCTTGGTCAGTATTAACTACTGGTCCTGGGTCAGTATTAACTACTGGTCCTGGGTCAGTATTAACTACTACGGTCTTATAGCCCTGTGGTTCTTGTATTAACTACTGGTCATGGGTCAGTATTAACTACTGGTCCTTGGTCAGTATTAACTACTGGTCCTGGGTCAGTATTAACTACTATGGTATTAGTAGTAGAACTAATGGCTATCCATAATAAACCCCAGGAAGAGTAGCTGCTGCCTTGGCAGGAACTAATGGGGATCCATAATAAACTCCAGGAAGAGTAGCTGCTGCCTTGGCAGGAACTAATGGGGATCCATAATAAACCCCAGGAAGAGTAGCTGCTGCCTTGGCAGGAACTAATGGGGATCCATAATAAACCCCAGGAAGAGTAGCTGCTGCCTTGGCAGGAACTAATGGGGATCCATAATAAACTCCAGGAAGAGTAGCTGCTGCCTTGGCAGGAACTAATGGGGATCCATAATAAACCCCAGGAAGAGTAGCTGCTGCCTTGGCAGGAACTAATGGGGATCCATAATAAACCCCAGGTAGAGCAGCTGCTGCCAATTCAATTCCTCATCAATCCAAGGGGATTTAACAGTTTATACATAATACATATATAATGTTTGATTATTAGTAACTGGAATAAGCAATTACATAACTGGTTGCTCCTCATTACACACCACGGACCAACAAATATTATTTAAATCATCAACACAAGAATCACTACAAAACGTATTGTTTGACCTATTATATGCTATATTTGGAACTTTGGTTTTCCTAGATATGGTTATTATATTGTGATCACTACATCCTATGGATCTGGACACTGCTTTAAAACTTTTTCAGGCTAGGGGGCAGTATTCGGAAATTTGGATAATGACTGAGGTGCTCAAAGTAAACTGCCTGTTTCTCAGGCCCAAAATCTAGGATATGCATATGCATGGTAGTATTGGATAGACAAACCTCTAAAGGTTCTAAACCTGTTGAAATAATGTCTGTGAGTACAACAGAACTGATTGACTGGGTTGGATTAGAAACGTTGTTTGAAATGTTTGGACCAAGGTTACTTTTTACATTCCTTTGTGGGCATGTTGGGCGAGTTGGAACAGGTGTATTTCTGAATCAAAAGCGCCAAATAAACTGACATTTTTGGGATATAAAGAAGGACTTTATCGAACAAAACGACCATTCATTGTCTAACTGGGACCTTTGGATTTTCAAAAATATGAAGATCTTCAAAGGTAAGCCATTTATTTTATCGCTATTTCTGACTTTCGTGATGCATCTGCTTGGTCGGAAAATTATTGTGACGCTCTCCAGTGAGGGCTATCTCCGGTATTTAATTGACTATTTTCTGTCTTAAATGTCGTAGTTTATTTACATATTAGGGTACCTGAGGATTGATCAGGAACGGTGTTTGACATGTTTGGACCAAGTTTATTGGTAACATTTGGGATTCATTTTGTATGCATTTTGAACGAGGGGAAACAGGTGGATTATTGAATGAAGCGAGCCAAATAAACATACTTTTTTGGGGATATAAAGAAGGACTTTATCGATCAAAATGACCATTTGTTATGTAGCTGGGACCCTTGTGATTGCAACCAGATGAATATCTTTAAAGGTCAGGGATTTATTTTATCGCTATTTTTGACTTTCGCGATGCATCTGCTTGGTTGGAAAATGTTTTTAATGCTTTGTATGTGGGGTGCTGTCCTCAGATAATCGCATGGAATGCTTGAGGCACGCCTAGCCCAAAGAGGCGTGTAACAGTGGTAGAAAACGTGGTAGAAAACGAAACAGCTACCTAGCTAGATGACTGCTGTGGCTAGACAACTAAACAGCTACCTAGCTAGATGACTGCTGCGGCTATAAAACTAAACAGCTAGCTAGCTAGATGAGAGATGTGGCTGTAAAACCAAACAGTTAGCTAGCTGGATGACTTAAAACTAAAAAGCTAGCTAGCTAGATGACTTAAAACTAAAAAGCTAGCTAGCTAGATGACTTAAAACTAAACAGCTAGCTAACTAGATGACTGCTGTGGCTAGAAAACCAAACAGTTAGCTAGCTGGATGACTTAAAACTAAAAAGCTAGCTAGCTAGATGACTTAAAACTAAAAAGCTAGCTAGCTAGATGACTTAAAACTAAAGAGCTAGCTAACTAGATGACTGCTGTGGCTAGACAACTAAACAGCTAGCTAGCTAGATGACTGCTGTGGCTAGAAAACTAAACCGCTCCCTAGCTAGATGACTGAAAAAATGCCCTGTCTTATGTCAGTTAGGATCACCACTTTATTTTAAGATTGTGAAATGTCAGTATAATAGTAGAGAGAACGATTTATTTCAACTTTTATTTCTTTCATCACATTCCCAGTGGGTTAGAACTTTACATACACTCACTATTTGGTAGCATTGCCTTTAAATTGTTTAACTTGGGTCAAATGTTTCGGGGTAGCCTTACACAAGATTCCCACAATAAGTTGGATGAATATTGGCCCATTCCTCCTGACAGAGCTGGTGTAAAGGTTTGTAGGCCTCCTTGCTCGCACATGCTTTTTTAGTTCTGCCCACAAATGTTCTATAGGGTTGAGGTCAGGGCTTTGTGATGGCCACTCCAATACCTTGGCTTTGTTGTCCTTAAGCCATTTTGCCACAACTTTGGAAGTATGCTTGGGGTCATTGTCCATTTGGAAGACTCATTTGCGACCAAGCTTTAACTTCTTGACCGTAGTCTGTTTTTTTAATGGCGGTTTTGGAGCTGTGGCTTCTTCCTTGCTGAGCGGCCATTCAGGTTATTTCGATATAGGACTCGTTTTACTGTGGATATAGATATTTGTGTACCTGATTCCTCCAGCATCTTCACAAAGTCCTTTGCTGTTGTTCTGGGATTGATTTGCACTTTTCGCACCAAAGTACGTTCATCTCTAGGAGACAGAACGCTTCTCCTTCCTAAGCAGTATGACGGCTGCATGGTCCCAAGGTGTTTATACTTACGTAGTATTGTTTGTACAGATGAACGTGGTACCTTCAGGCGTTTGGAAATTGCTCTCAAGGATGAACCAGACTTGTGGAGGTCTACAATTTTTTTTCTTTGGTCTTGGCTGATTTCTTTAGATTTTCCCATGATGTCAAGCAAAGAAGCCCCACTGGAATTGTGATAGAGTGAATTATAAGTGAAATAATCTGTCTAAACAATTGTTGGAAAAATGACTTGTGTCATGCACAAAGTAGATGTCCTAACCGACTTGCCAAAACTATAGTTTATTAACAAGAAATTTGTGGAGTGTTTGAAAAACAAGTTTTAATGACTCAAACCTAAGTGTATGTAAATTTCCGACTTCAATTGTAAATTCTGAGCACCACCACCAATCACCACTGCACACACACACCCAGCGTTACTATGACAACTAGTGTAGCCTTGTCAGAAAACGACTGCTGTCTGAACACACAAATCTGATTTGGTCACTACTTGTAACATGCTGTTTGTACAGTCAGCAGTCAAAAAAAAGAGATTTGAAAAAACAAAACTGATTTGAACATTAAAGCTTGCAGTATGAACAAGGCTTTTAGAGACTTAACCAGAAAGACTCACAGCTGTAATCGGTGCCAAAGCTCCTTGTACAAAGCATCGACTCCTGGTTGATACTTACAGTATGTAAATTAGATATTTCTGTATTTCATTTTCCAATACATTACAATACATTTGCTAAGATTTCTAAAAAACACATTTTCACTTAGTCGTTATGGAGTATTGTGATGTCATTATGGGGTATTGTGATGTCATTATGGAGTATTGTGATGTCATTATGGGGTATTGTGATGTCATATTGGGGATCTGTGATGTCATTATGGGGTATTGTGATGTCATTATGGAGTATTGTGATGTCATTATGGGGTATTGTGATGTCATTATGGGGTATCGTGATGTCATATTGGGGATCTGTGATGTCATTATGGGGTATCGTGATGTCATATTGGGGATCTGTGATGTCATTATGGGGTATTGTGTGTAGATTGATGAGGAAAAAATATATATTTAATCCATTTTGAAATCAAGCTGTAACTAAATGTGCAATAAGAAAGGGGTACTTTCTGAAGACACTGTGTATAAATAGATATAGTGGCAGTCTGTTTGGACACACCTACTCATTCAATTGCTTTTTTTTATTTTTACTATTTTCTACATTGTAGACTAATAGTGAAGACATTAAAACTATGAAATAACACATATAGTAACCCAAAAAGTGTTAAACAAATCTAAATATATTTTATATTTGAGATTCTTCAAAGTAACCACCCTTTGCCTTGATGACAGCTTTGCACACTCTTGGCATTCTCTCAACCAGCTTAATGTGGAATGCTTTTCCAACAGTCTTAAAGGAGTTCCCACATATGCTGCTACTACTACAGTCCAGTGGATGAATGAGTGAATGAATGAAGAAGTTAATAAATGAAGAAGTTAATGAATGAATAAGTTAATGAACGAATAAGTTAATGAACAAATAAGTTAATGAACAAATAAGTAAATGAATGAATAAGTGAATGAATGACAGTCTAGGTAGTAGTAGCACCATTAATACTGATGCTTCTACTACTACAGCCCAGTGAATGAATGAATAAGTGAATGAATGACAGTCTAGGTAGTGGCACCATTAACATGGTGTTTGCCACACAATAATGCTGTTTCTGCTTTAAATGGAGTTACTAATCGAATATTATGGGATGGCTTCATCATAGAATGAGGAGTGAAATATTATCCCCGAAATTAGATCTTTGAACAAATTAGATAAGGTAGTCTATCTGTATTTTCAGATTTTCAAAGCACCTCGCCAATTATAGGAACAGGAAATATGCTGCTAACTTAATCAAATGGAGGGAGATTGGATCCCAAACGCTATTGAAACTGAACCTGCATCCCAAATGGAAAGCTCTTTCTTTCATAATGCTCTACTTATGACCAGAGACCTCTGTCTGTCTGTCTGTCTGTCTGTCTGTCTGTCTGTCTGTCTGTCTGTCTGTCTGTCTGTCTGTCTGTTTCATCCTGTCTGTCTGTCTGTCTGTCTGTCTGTCTGTCTGTCTGTCTGTCTGTCTGTCTGTTTCAACCTGTCTGTCTGTCTGTCTGTCTATCTGTCTGTCTGTCTGTCTGTCTGTCTGTCTGTCTGTCTGTCTGTCTGTCTGTCTGTCTGTCTGTCTGTCTGTCTGTCTGTCTGTCTGTCTGTTTCATCCTGTCTGTCTGTCTGTCTGTCTGTGTCTGTCTGTCTTTCTCATCCTGTCTGTCTCTCTGTTTCAACCTGTCTGTCTGTCTGTGTCTGTCTGTCTTTCTCATCCTGTCTGTCTGTCTGTTTAATCCTGTCTGTCTGTCTGTCTGTCTGTCTGTCTGTCTGTCTGTCTGTCTGTCTGTCTGTCTGTCTGTCTGTCTCATCCTGTCTGTCTCATCCTGTCTGTCTGTCTGTCTGTCTGTCTCATACTCTCTGTCTGTGTCTTTCTTCTGCCTACAAGCCGGGCTAAAACTATAGACATGAGTCTAGATAAACATAGATCTATGAAAGGAGACCATAGAGAAGAGTCTAGATTAACATAGCTCTATGAGAGGAGACCATAGAGAAGAGTCTAGATACATCTACATCTATATTTATACAACCATTTCCCGACTGGCTGACTGGCTGGCTAGCTGAATAAGGTTTGCAGAGCCCTTGGGTCTAGTCACTAGAGCTAACAGCCCTACCCGGCTGCTCACACGTACAGTATAAGTTGACCCTGGCCACCGAGGTTCAATCCCTGTGTCCACCCCTCATCCATCCCCCCTCTATTCATGTCTAAATAAAACATCAAGCTGACGGGGGAATTCCACCTTCCTGGCAACATGGAAAACCGGTCGATTAGTCTCTGCTGTTGTTCTGGTTGAGTGGTGGGCAGAGAGAAAGAAGGGAAGAGAAAGAGGGAAGAGGATACTCCCCACAGAGGGCTGAGAGAGTGGAGGAAGGCGAGAATGGGGGGAGAGGGAGTGGAGAAAGTGGGATGAGGGAGAGAGTGGGGAGAGGGAGGGTGTGGGAGGAGGGGGAGAGGGGGAGGA
This sequence comes from Oncorhynchus clarkii lewisi, assembly GCF_045791955.1. Taxonomy (NCBI): domain Eukaryota; kingdom Metazoa; phylum Chordata; class Actinopteri; order Salmoniformes; family Salmonidae; genus Oncorhynchus; species Oncorhynchus clarkii. The sequence continues at coordinate 1,666,367 of NC_092150.1, forward strand.
CAGGGAGAGGGAGGGAGGGAGGGAGGGGGGAAGGGGAGAGAGAGGAAGGCTGCTCCCGACACAGAGAGGAGAGAGAGGGAGAGGCTACTCCCCACACAGAGGAGAGAGAGAGAGTGAGGCTGCTCCCCACACAGAGAGAAGAGAGAGAGTGAGGCTGCTCCCCACACAGAGAGGAGAGAGAGGGAGAGGCTGCTCCCCACACAGAGAGGAGAGAGAGAGAATGAGGCTGCTCCACACACAGAGAGGAGAGAGGGAGAGGAGGAGGCTGCTCCCCCGCACAGAGAGGAGAGAGAAAATATTTACAACACAACATAAGAGGATAAAAAACTAAAAAATAACAATTTAAAACTGAAAGACTAAACAGGTATTTTAAGTTCTCTTTTAAATATATCCACAGTTTCGACCCCTTCAGGTTCTCTGGCAAGGCTATTCCAGAGACTGGGGGCAAAGTAACTAAAGGCTGGGGGCATAGTAACTAAAGGCTGGGGGCATAGTAACTAGAGGCTGGGGGGACAGTGACTAGAGGCTGGGGGCATAGTAACTAAAGGCTGGGGGCATAGTAACTAGAGGCTGGGGGCATAGTAACTAGAGGCTGGGGGCATAGTAACTAAAGGCTGGGGGCATAGTAACCAAAGGCTGGGGGCATAGTAACCAAAGGCTGGGGGCATAGTAACTAAAGGCTGGGGGCATAGTAACTAGAGGCTGGGGGGACAGTAACTAGAGGCTGGGGGCATAGTAACTAAAGTCTGGGGGCATAGTAACTAAAGGCTGTGGGTATAGTAACTAAAGGCTGGGGGCATAGTAACTAGAGGCTGGGAGCATAGTAACTAAAGGCTGGGGGCATAGTAACTAAAGGCTGGGGGCATAGTAACTAAAGGCTGGGGGCATAGTAACTAAAGGATGGGGGCATAGTAACTAAAGGATGGGGGCATAGTAACTAGAGACTGGGGCCATAGTAACTAGAGCCTGGGGGCATAGTAACTAGAGACTGGGGGCATAGTAACTAGAGACTGTGGGCATAGTAACTAGAGACTGGGGCCATAGTAACTAGAGGCTGGGGGCATAGTAACTAGAGGCTGGGGGGACAGTAACTAGAGGCTGGGGGCATAGTAACTAAAGTCTGGGGGCATAGTAACTAAAGGCTGTGGGTATAGTAACTAAAGGCTGGGGGCATAGTAACTAGAGGCTGGGAGCATAGTAACTAAAGGCTGGGGGCATAGTAACTAAAGGCTGGGGGCATAGTAACTAAAGGCTGGGGGCATAGTAACTAAAGGATGGGGGCATAGTAACTAAAGGATGGGGGCATAGTAACTAGAGACTGGGGCCATAGTAACTAGAGCCTGGGGGCATAGTAACTAGAGACTGGGGGCATAGTAACTAGAGACTGTGGGCATAGTAACTAGAGACTGGGGCCATAGTAACTAGAGGCTGGGGGCATAGTAACTAAAGTCTATGGGTATTGTAAATAAAGGCTGGGGGCATAGTAACTAGAGGCTGGGGGCATAGTAACTAAAGGCTGGGGGCATAGTAACTAGAGACTGGGGGCAAAGTAACTAAAGGCTGGGGGCATAGTAACTAGAGACTGGGGGCAAAGTAACTAAAGACTGGGAGCATAGTAACTAAAGGCTGGGGGCATAGTAACTAAAGGCTGGGGGCATAGTAACTAAAGGCTGGGGGCATAGTAACTAAAGGCTGGGGGCATAGTAACTAAAGGCTGGGGTAATAGTAACTAAAGGCTGGGGGCATAGTAACTAAAGGCTGGGGGTATAGTAACTAAAGCCTGGGGGCATAGTAACTAAAGGCTGGGGGCATAGTAACTACAGGCTGGGGGCATAGTCACTACAAGCTGGGGTAATAATAACTACAGGCTGGGGGCATAGTAACTAAAGGCTGGGGGCATAGTAACTAAAGGCTGGGGGCATAGTAACTACAGGCTTGGGGCATAGTAACTAAAGGCTGGGGGCATAGTAACTACATGCTTGGGGCATAGTAACTACAGGCTGGGGTAATAATAACTAAAGGCTGGGGGCATAGTAACTAAAGGCTGGGGGCATAGAAACTAAAGGCTGGGGGCATAGTAACTTATGGCTGGGGGCATAGTAACTAAAGGCTGGGAGCATAGTAACTAAAGGCTGGGAGCATAGTAACTACAGGCTTGGGGCATAGTAACTAAAGGCTGGGGGCATAGTAACTAAAGGCTGGGGGCATAGTAACTAAAGGCTGGGGGCATAGTAACTACAGGCTTGGGGCATAGTAACCAAAGGCTGGTGGCATAGTAACTACATGCTTGGGGCATAGTAACTACAGGCTGGGGTAATAATAACTACAGGCTGGGGGCATTGTAACTAAAGGCTGGGGGCATAGTAACTAAAGGCTGGGGGCATAGTAACTTATGGCTGGGGGCATAGTAACTAAAGGCTGGGAGCATAGTAACTAAAGGCTGGGAGCATAGTAACTACAGGCTTGGGGCATAGTAACTAAAGGCTGGGGGCATAGTAACTAGAGACTGGGGGCAAAGTAACTAAAGACTGGGAGCATAGTAACTAAAGGCTGGGGGCATAGTAACTAAAGGCTGGGGGCATAGTAACTAAAGGCTGGGGGCATAGTAACTAAAGGCTGGGGGCATAGTAACTAAAGGCTGGGGTAATAGTAACTAAAGGCTGGGGGCATAGTAACTAAAGGCTGGGGGTATAGTAACTAAAGCCTGGGGGCATAGTAACTAAAGGCTGGGGGCATAGTAACTACAGGCTGGGGGCATAGTCACTACAAGCTGGGGTAATAATAACTACAGGCTGGGGGCATAGTAACTAAAGGCTGGGGGCATAGTAACTAAAGGCTGGGGGCATAGTAACTACAGGCTTGGGGCATAGTAACTAAAGGCTGGGGGCATAGTAACTACATGCTTGGGGCATAGTAACTACAGGCTGGGGTAATAATAACTAAAGGCTGGGGGCATAGTAACTAAAGGCTGGGGGCATAGAAACTAAAGGCTGGGGGCATAGTAACTTATGGCTGGGGGCATAGTAACTAAAGGCTGGGAGCATAGTAACTAAAGGCTGGGAGCATAGTAACTACAGGCTTGGGGCATAGTAACTAAAGGCTGGGGGCATAGTAACTAAAGGCTGGGGGCATAGTAACTAAAGGCTGGGGGCATAGTAACTACAGGCTTGGGGCATAGTAACCAAAGGCTGGTGGCATAGTAACTACATGCTTGGGGCATAGTAACTACAGGCTGGGGTAATAATAACTACAGGCTGGGGGCATTGTAACTAAAGGCTGGGGGCATAGTAACTAAAGGCTGGGGGCATAGTAACTTATGGCTGGGGGCATAGTAACTAAAGGCTGGGAGCATAGTAACTAAAGGCTGGGAGCATAGTAACTACAGGCTTGGGGCATAGTAACTAAAGGCTGGGGGCATAGTAACTAAAGGCTGGGGGCATAGTAACTACATGCTTGGGGCATAGTAACTACAGGCTGGGGTAATAATAACTACAGGCTGGGGGCATAGTAACTAAAGGCTGGGGGCATAGTAACTAAAGGCTGGGGGCATAGTAACTTATGGCTGGGGGCATAGTAACTAAAGGCTGGGAGCATAGTAACTAAAGGCTGGGAGCATAGTAACTACAGGCTTGGGGCATAGTAACTAAAGGCTGGGGGCATAGTAACTAAAGGCTGGGGGCATAGTAACTACATGCTTGGGGCATAGTAACTACAGGCTGGGGTAATAATAACTACAGGCTGGGGGCATAGTAACTAAAGGCTGGGGGCATAGTAACTAAAGGCTGGGGGCATAGTAACTTATGGCTGGGGGCATAGTAACTAAAGGCTGGGAGCATAGTAACTAAAGGCTGGGAGCATAGTAACTAAAGGCTGGGAGCATAGTAACTAGAGGCTGGGGGCATAGTAACTAAAGGCTGGGGGCATAGTAACTAAAGGCTGGGGGCATAGTAACTAAAGGCTGGGGGCATAGTAACTAAAGGCTGGGGGCATAGTAACTAAAAGCTGGGGGCATAGTAACTAAAGGCTGGGGGCATAGTAACTAAAGGCTGGGGGCATAGTAACTAAAGGCTGGGGGCATAGTAACTAAAGGCTGGGGGCATAGTAACTAAAGGCTGGGGGCAAAGTAACTAAAGGATGGGGGCATAGTAACTAAAGGATGGGGGCATAATAACTAAAGGCTGGGGGCAAAGTAACTAAAGGCTGGGAGCATAGTAACTAAAGGCTGGGGGCATAGTAACTAAAGGCTGGGGGCAAAGTAACTAAAGGCTGGGGGCATAGTAACTAAAGGCTGGGGGCATAGTAACTAAAGACTGGGGGCATAGTAACTAAAGGCTGGGGGAATAGTAACTAGAGGCTGGGAGCATAGTAACTAAAGGCTGGGAGCATAGTGACTAGAGGCTGGGGGCAAAGTAACTAGAGGCTGGGGGCATAGTAACTAAAGGCTGGGGGCATAGTAACTAAAGGCTGGGAGCATAGTAACTAAAGGCTTGGGGCATAGTAACTAAAGGCTGGGGGCATAGTAACTAAAGGCTGGGGGCATAGTAACTAAAGGCTGGGGGCATAGTAACTACAGGCTTGGGGCATAGTAACTAAAGGCTGGTGGCATAGTAACTACATGCTTGGGGCATAGTAACTACAGGCTGGGGTAATAATAACTACAGGCTGGGGGCATTGTAACTAAAGGCTGGGGGCATAGTAACTAAAGGCTGGGGGCATAGTAACTTATGGCTGGGGGCATAGTAACTAAAGGCTGGGAGCATAGTAACTAAAGGCTGGGAGCATAGTAACTACAGGCTTGGGGCATAGTAACTAAAGGCTGGGGGCATAGTAACTAAAGGCTGGGGGCATAGTAACTACATGCTTGGGGCATAGTAACTACAGGCTGGGGTAATAATAACTACAGGCTGGGGGCATAGTAACTAAAGGCTGGGGGCATAGTAACTAAAGCCTGGGGGCATAGTAACTTATGGCTGGGGGCATAGTAACTAAAGGCTGGGAGCATAGTAACTAAAGGCTGGGAGCATAGTAACTAAAGGCTGGGAGCATAGTAACTAGAGGCTGGGGGCATAGTAACTAAAGGCTGGGGGCATAGTAACTAAAGGCTGGGGGCATAGTAACTAAAGGCTGGGGGCATAGTAACTAAAGGCTGGGGGCATAGTAACTAAAGGCTGGGAGATAGTAACTAAAGGCTGGGAGCATAGTAACTAGAGGCTGGGGGCATAGTAACTAAAGGCTGGGGGCATAGTAACTAAAGGCTGGGGGCATAGTAACCAAAGGCTGGGGGCATAGTAACTAAAGGCTGGGGGCATAGTAACTAAAGGCTGGGGGCATAGTAACTAAAGGCTGGGGGCATAGTAACTAAAGGCTGGGGGCATAGTAACTAAAGGATGGGGGCATAGTAACTAAAGGATGGGGGCATAATAACTAAAGGCTGGGGGCAAAGTAACTAAAGGCTGGGAGCATAGTAACTAAAGGCTGGGGGCATAGTAACTAAAGGCTGGGGGCAAAGTAACTAAAGGCTGGGGGCATAGTAACTAAAGGCTGGGGGCATAGTAACTAAAGGCTGGGGGCATAGTAACTAAAGGCTGGGGGAATAGTAACTAGAGGCTGGGAGCATAGTAACTAAAGGCTGGGAGCATAGTGACTAGAGGCTGGGGGCAAAGTAACTAGAGGCTGGGGGCATAGTAACTAAAGGCTGGGGGCATAGTAACTAGAGGCTGGGAGCATAGTAACTAGAGGCTGGGGGCAAAGTAACTACAGGCTGGGAGCATAGTAACTAAATGCTGGGGGCATAGTAACTACAGGCTGGGAGCATAGTAACTAGAGGCTGGGGGCAAAGTAACTTCAGGCTGGGAGCATAGTAACTAAAGGCTGGGGGCAAAGTAACTAAAGGCTGGGAGCATAGTAACTAGAGGCTGGGGGCAAAGTAACTACAGGCTGGGAGCATAGTAACTAAAGTCTGGGGGCATAGTAACTAGAGGCTGGGGGCAAAGTAACTAAAGGCTGGGGGCATAGTAACTAAAGGCTGGGGGCAAAGTAACTACAGGCTGTGGAGCATAGTAACTAAAGGCTGGGGGCATAGTAACTAGAGGCTGGGAGCATAGTAACTAAAGGCAGGGGGCAAAGTAACTACAGGCTGGGGTAATAATAACTACAGGCTGGGAGCATAGTAACTACAGGCTGGGGGCATAGTAACTAGAGGCTGGGGGCAAAGTAACTACAGGCTGGGAGCATAGTAACTAAAGGCTGGGAGCATAGTAACTAAAGGCTGGGGGAATAGTAACTACAGGCTGGGAGCATAGTAACTAAAGGCTGGGAGCATAGTAACTAGAGGCTGGGGGCAAAGTAACTACAGGCTGGGAGCATAGTAACTAAAGGCTGGGGGCAAAGTAACTAGAGGCTGGGGGCATAGTAACTAAAGGCAGGGGGCAAAGTAACTACAGGCTGGGAGCATAGTAACTAGAGACTGGGGGCAAAGTAACTAGAGGCTGGGGGCAAAGTAACTACAGGCTGGGAGCATAGTAACTAAAGGCTGGGAGCAAAGTAACTAAAGGCTGGGGGCATAGTAACTAAAGGCTGGGGGCATAGTAACTAAAGGCTGGGGGCATAGTAACTAAAGGCTGGGGGCATAGTAACTAAAGGATGGGGGCATAGTAACTAAAGGATGGGGGCATAATAACTAAAGGCTGGGGGCAAAGTAACTAAAGGCTGGGAGCATAGTAACTAAAGGCTGGGGGCATAGTAACTACAGGCTGGGGGCAAAGTAACTAAAGGCTGGGGGCATAGTAACTACAGGCTGGGGGCATAGTAACTAAAGGCTGGGGGCATAGTAACTAAAGGCTGGGGGAATAGTAACTAGAGGCTGGGAGCATAGTAACTAAAGGCTGGGAGCATAGTAACTAGAGGCTGGGGGCAAAGTAACTAGAGGCTGGGAGCATAGTAACTAAAGGCTGGGGGCATAGTAACTAGAGGCTGGGAGCATAGTAACTAGAGGCTGGGGGCAAAGTAACTACAGGCTGGGAGCATAGTAACTAAATGCTGGGGGCATAGTAACTACAGGCTGGGAGCATAGTAACTAGAGGCTGGGGGCAAAGTAACTTCAGGCTGGGAGCATAGTAACTAAAGGCTGGGGGCAAAGTAACTAAAGGCTGGGAGCATAGTAACTAGAGGCTGGGGGCAAAGTAACTACAGGCTGGGAGCATAGTAACTAAAGTCTGGGGGCATAGTAACTAGAGGCTGGGGGCAAAGTAACTAAAGGCTGGGGGCATAGTAACTAAAGGCTGGGGGCAAAGTAACTACAGGCTGTGGAGCATAGTAACTAAAGGCTGGGGGCATAGTAACTAGAGGCTGGGAGCATAGTAACTAAAGGCAGGGGGCAAAGTAACTACAGGCTGGGGTAATAATAACTACAGGCTGGGAGCATAGTAACTACAGGCTGGGGGCATAGTAACTAGAGGCTGGGGGCAAAGTAACTACAGGCTGGGAGCATAGTAACTAAAGGCTGGGAGCATAGTAACTAAAGGCTGGGGGAATAGTAACTACAGGCTGGGAGCATAGTAACTAAAGGCTGGGAGCATAGTAACTAGAGGCTGGGGGCAAAGTAACTACAGGCTGGGAGCATAGTAACTAAAGGCTGGGGGCAAAGTAACTAGAGGCTGGGGGCATAGTAACTAAAGGCAGGGGGCAAAGTAACTACAGGCTGGGAGCATAGTAACTAGAGACTGGGGGCAAAGTAACTAGAGGCTGGGGGCAAAGTAACTACAGGCTGGGAGCATAGTAACTAAAGGCTGGGAGCAAAGTAACTCGTACCAATGTGCAGCGTGGTAAGTGTTCTAAATTTTTTATCAAAAGTCACTGAACACGAAAATACAAAATAACAAAGTGAAAGACAGAATCGAAAAACGAAACAGTTCTCTCTGGTGAAGACACGGAGACATTAAACAATCACCCACAACTAAAATGGGGAAAACAGGCTGCCTCAGTATGGTTCTCAATCAGGGACAACGATTGACAGCTGCCTCTGGTTGAGATCCATACCAGGTCAAACACATAGAAAACCAAAACTAGAACAACACATAGAATGCCCACCCCAACTCACGCCCTGACCAACCGTAAAATAAAAACAAAAACAAGGAACTAAGGTCAGAACGTGACAAATTGTTGCCCTTCATTTGCTACTAAAGTTATTAACTAAATCATCACAAGAGGAAGGCAGAATAGGTGGTGGAATATTGATAATAATGGGTTCAGTATTACCCTGTGCTGTGGGCAACAAGGTAGTAAACATGCCCAGTGGTGATCAGATAAAACATTAAAATTGCCTCAGAGTCAGTCTCTTTGTCAACGTGAATAATGAAATCGCCCAATACAATGATGTTATAATAGTTCTCAAGAACAATAGATAATAGTTGTATTGGGGCAGTGCTTTGGTGGCCTATAGAGGGTTATGGTCAGCATTGGTGGCTGACATTTAAACAGTATAACATGATGCTCTGGTCTGGTGGCTGACATTTAAACAGTATAACATGATGCTCTGGTCTGGTGGCTGACATTTAAACAGTATAACATGATGCTCTGGTGGCTGACATTTAAACAGTATAACATGATGCTCTGGTCTGGTGGCTGACATTTAAACAGTATAGCATGATGCTCTGGTCTGGTGGCTGACATTTAAACAGTATAACATGATGCTCTGGTCTGGTGGCTGACATTTAAACAGTATAACATGATGCTCTGGTCTGGTGGCTGACATTTAAACAGTATAACATGATGCTCTGGTCTGGTGGCTGACATTTAAACAGTATAACATGATGCTCTGGTGGCTGACATTTAAACAGTATAACATGATGCTCTGGTCTGGTGGCTGACATTTAAACAGTATAACATGATGCTCTGGTGGCTGACATTTAAACAGTATAACATGATGCTCTGATCTGGTGGCTGACATTTAAACAGTATAACATGATGCTCTGGGCTGGTGGCTGACATTTAAACAGTATAACATGATGGTCTGGTGGCTGACATTTAAACAGTATAACATGATGCTCTGGTCTGGTGGCTGACATTTAAACAGTATAACATGATGCTCTGGTCTGGTGGCTGACATTTAAACAGTATAACATGATGCTCTGGTCTGGTGGCTGACATTTAAACAGTATAACATGATGCTCTGGTGGCTGACATTTAAACAGTATAACATGATGCTCTGGGCTGGTGGCTGACATTTAAACAGTATAACATGATGCTCTGGTCTGGTGGCTGACATTTAAACAGTATAGCATGATGCTCTGGTCTGGTGGCTGACATTTAAACAGTATAACATGATGCTCTGGTCTGGTGGCTGACATTTAAACAGTATAACATGATGCTCTGGTCTGGTGGCTGACATTTAAACAGTATAACATGATGCTCTGGTCTGGTGGCTGACATTTAAACAGTATAACATGATGCTCTGGTCTGGTGGCTGACATTTAAACAGTATAACATGATGCTCTGGTGGCTGACATTTAAACAGTATAACATGATGCTCTGGGCTGGTGGCTGACATTTAAACAGTATAACATGATGCTCTGGTCTGGTGGCTGACATTTAAACAGTATAACATGATGCTCTGGTCTGGTGGCTGACATTTAAACAGTATAACATGATGCTCTGGTGGCTGACATTTAAACAGTATAACATGATGCTCTGGTCTGGTGGCTGACATTTAAACAGTATAACATGATGCTCTGGTCTGGTGGCTGACATTTAAACAGTATAACATGATGCTCTGGTCTGGTGGCTGACATTTAAACAGTATAACATGATGCTCTGGTCTGGTGGCTGACATTTAAACAGTATAACATCATGCTCTGGTGGCTGACATTTAAACAGTATAACATGATGCTCTGGTCTGGTGGCTGACATTTAAACAGTATAGCATGATGCTCTGGTCTGGTGGCTGACATTTAAACAGTATAACATGATGCTCTGGTCTGGTGGCTGACATTTAAACAGTATAACATGATGCTCTGGTCTGGTGGCTGACATTTAAACAGTATAACATGATGCTCTGGTCTGGTGGCTGACATTTAAACAGTATAACATGATGCTCTGGTCTGGTGGCTGACATTTAAACAGTATAACATGATGCTCTGGTCTGCTGGCTGACATGTCCTTACAGCTGAGAGCATTAGTAAAAATAATGGCCCCGCCCTTAGTTCTTTTGCTGATAGAGAATGAAAAGCTCTCGTCCGGTGGGAGGGCTTCAACAATGAGAGGCACTACAGTCTGAAGACAGCCATGTTGCAGTGAGAAACATAATGAGTTCATTCACAGGAAAGGTTTTGACTAGTGATTGCTCTAACATTTAAGAGTGCCAATTCAATGAGTGTGGGCCACTCTGCCCCTGGGGCATCTGCCTTGACGTAACCAATAGAATAACAATCAGAATTATGAATGTTTACAACCACGTTTTCTGATCATCTCTATCAAAATTGTAGGATATTGTCACGCCGTGACCATATAGAGCCATTGTTTCTCTATGGTATAGTAGGTAAAGGCATGACTGGGGTGTTCTAGTTTATTATTTCTATGTGGCGTTCTAGTTTTCATATTTCTAGGTTGGTGTGCTTGATATGGTTCCCAATTAGAGGCAGCTGGTAATCGTTGTCTCTAATTGGGGATCATATTTAGGTAGCCTTTTCCACCTGTGTTTTGTGTGATATTGAATTTTGTATTTTGAGTTAGTAGCACCTCTGCAGTCACAGTTCGTTGTTTGTTTCTAGTTTTGTTTTCTAGTTTCACTTTAATAACTTATGAGGAACTGTAATCACGCTGCGCCTTGGTCCTTCTCTACAAACGATCGTGACAGAGATGGTTATTTTTACTTGTTCTGATAGAAAAGCTGTAGTCCAGGGGGCCTAAAATGAAGGTCCTTAAATCCAACGTGCCTCCGAGTTGCCCAGCGTCATCCGGGTTAGGGGAGGGATTGGATGGCTGGGATTTCTTTGTCCCAGCTGCGGCTGGCTTCCGGGTTAAGCGAGCACTGTGTCAGGAAGCAGTGCGGTTTGGCAGGGTTGTATTTTGGAGGATGTATGGCTCTCGACCTTCGCCTCTCCCGAGTCGGCACGGTAGTTGCAGCGATGGGACAAGACTGTAACTACCAACTGGATATAACCCAGGATACATGCTGACTCCCTGTGCTGGTAAATCCGTCTCAAAGCTGTTTAATAGCTGGGTTGGGTCTTCTCGGATAGGTGAAGGGTGGCCAGACTGCCTCCCCAATCTCCACCTTGCGAGTTATTATCATTATCCATTATCCCGTGGTCCGTGGAGTTGAGCTTAACCTCCTAGAGTCGATTGATCCCCAAGTGCATCAATCTAAGTAAAAAACAATCCCTATCAAAGTCTGTCTATTTAAGCTAGAGATATGTCTCAATCCATCCGCCAGTTTCGCACTTCTGCATCTGCAGAGATTGGTGGCAGAGCAAGAACGATGTTTATCAGACCTTGAGATATCCCGAAAATGTATCTTCTTTTGACCCACAAGTGTCAGAAGACTCGTCTAAAGTGGGTACTGTTGATAAACCGACTTCTGTTTGGTAGCGTCCGAACCGTTTGGGTTACCAACTAAAGGGAGTCCACTGAGGAAAGGGGAGATTATCACGAACACCACAGAATCTTGTTTTTCATGATTTGAGAGTCCTTTAGGCGCCTTTTGATAAACTCCAAGTGGGCTGTCATGTGCCTTTTACTGAGGAGTGGCTTCAGTCTGGCCACTCTACCAAGGCCTGATTGGTGGAGTTTTTCAGAGATGGTTGTTCTGGAAGTTTCTCCCATCTTCACAGAGGAACACTGGAGCTCTCTGAGTGACCATTGGGTTCTTGGTTACCTCCCTGACCAATGACCTTCTCCCCCAATTGCTCAGTTTGGCCAGGCGGCCAGCTCTAGGAAGAGTCTTGGTGGTTCCAAACTTCTTCCATTTAAGAAAGATGGAGGCCACTGTGTTTTTGGGGACCTTTAATGCTGCAAAAATGTTTTGGTACCCTTCCCCAGATCTGTGCCTCGACACAAACCTGTCTCGGAGCTCTACGGACAATTCCTTTGACCTCATGGCTTGGTTTCTGCTCTGACATACACTGTCAACTGTGGGACGTTACATAGACAGGTGTGTGCCTTCCCAAATCATTTCCAATGAAGTTGTAGAAACATCTCAAGGATGATCAATGGAAACAGGATGCACCTGAGCTCAATTTTAAGTCTCATAGCAAAGGGTCTGAATACTTAAGAGTATGTAAATAAGGTATTTCAGTTTTTTATTGTTAATACACTTGCTTTGAAATTATTGTGTTTAGATTGAAAGTGAACAATAAATAAATAAATAAATAAATATTGAATACTTTTTGTCCTATTTTCCTCTGCACCGGGGATCCAGACAGGGTTGTTCACTCTCCCCCTTGTTGTTTGCTTTGGCAGTCGAGCCCCTTGCTATCACACTGTGTTCTAGCGATGTTTTCCAAGGTATAGCTCATTACCAAATGCCTTATCTATTCTGAATCAGTTTGAGAAACCTCATTACCACAGACCTTATCTATTCTGAAGCAGTTTAGATCAATCTCAGGGTCTAATCTAAGAAAGAGTGAGCTTTTTCTTGTAAATCAGGCTATTTTAACTATTTTACAAGATTTCATTTTTGTTCAGCAACAAGGAAGTGACAAGGAAATATTTTTAAAAAAAATGCAATTTCACATTTTATATTTATTTTATTTATCTTTCTCTTATTGAATGTGTTTTGCCACTTTTATTACCAAATATGTATTTATTTCACTGGGCCAAACATACATTTTATTTGGAATTGCAAGGTACCATGGATTAGTAGAAAACATTTACAGAAGCCTAGGGCATTGGGTTGGATTAGCTCAACCAAATTTTCAGACATATAATTTAGCTGCAAATCTCAGAGCCCTTTTGTACTGGATACAAACCAAGACCACTCTGGGTTCAGATGGAGTCTGGATCATGTCAACCTGCTGCACTTTCCTCCAACCAATCAGAATTCTCTATCAGCATGACTCCATCCTGTTGTATCCAAAATGCGCCTCAGTGGTCCATGACATCAATTAACTCAAACTACGGAGAATCACAAACTTTAGAGAATCATAAACTACGGAGAATCACAAACTACGGAGAATCACAAACTACGGAGAATCACAAACTACGGAGAATCACAAACTTTAGAGAATCACAAACTTTAGAGAATCACAAACTTTAGAGAATCACAAACTACGGAGAATCACAAACTATGGAGAATCATAAACTACTCTCTCCCCTCTCATTCCCTCTTTCCCCCTCTCTCCCTTCTCTCTCTCTCTCTGTTGCATTAAACACAGACTCCCTCATGCATCCTTCTCCTGGACCAGCGACTCTAACAGGAAATGTGTCATCCTTCCCTGCATCCTTCCCTCCACCATCCCTCCATCATTCTCTCTCTCCCTCCCTCCCATTGAGTGCTAAAATGTTTCTCTCCCCAGGGGACCTGCTCTGCCTCACTGATCAATCTGTTGAGATGCTCTCTTTCATTTTCCTACCTATCCATCTATCCATCTTCCTGTCTCTATGCATCTCTTTATCTTTCTTCAACCTGTCTCCCTCCTATCCCTCCCTGCTCTCTCCCTCCATCCCTCCTTCTATCCCTCCCTGCTCTCTCCCTCCACCCCTCCTTCTATCCCTCCCTGCTCTCTCCCTCCATTCCTCCTTCTATCCCTCCCTGCTCTCTCACTCCATCCCTCCTTCTATCCCTCCCTGCTCTCTCCCTCCATCCCTCTTTCTATTCCTCCCTGCTCTCTCCCTCCATCCCTCCTTCTATCCCTCCCTGCTCTCTCTCCATCCCTCCTTCTCTCCCTCCCTGCTCTCTCTCCATCCCTCCTTCTATCCCTCCCTGCTCTCTCTCTCCCTACATCCCTCCTTCTATCCCTCCCTGCTCTCTCCATCCATCCATCCATCCATCCCTCTCTCTCTCCCTCCATCCCTCCTTCTATCCCTCCCTGGTCTCTCTCTACATCCCTCTTTCTCTCCCTCCCTGCTCTTTCTCTCCACCTCTCTTTCTCTCCCTCCCTGCTCTCTTTCTCCCTCCATCCCTCTTTCTCTCCCTCTCTCTCTCTCTCTCTCTCTCTCTCGCTCTCTCTCTCTCTACATCCATCCCTCCTTCTCTCCCTCCCTTCTCTCTCCCTCCTTTCTCTCTCTCTCCCTCCATCCCTCTTTCTCTCCCTCTCTCTCTCTCTCTCTCTCCATCCATCCCTCCTTCTCTCCCTCCCTGCTCTCTCCCCCTCCTTTCTCTCTCTCTCCCTCCATCCCTCTTTCTCTCTCTCTCTCTCTCTCTCCATCCATCCCTCCTTCTCTCCCTCCCTGCTCTCTCCATCCATCCCTCTCTCTCTCCCCTCTGCTCTCATTCTCCCTCCATCCCTCTTTCTCTCCCACCCTGCTCTCTCTCCATCCATCCCTCTCTCTCTATCATAAACTATAGAGAATCACAAACTATAGAGAATCACAAACTATAGAGAACCACAAACTATAGAGAATCATAAACTACAGAGAATAACAAAACAATTCCACATATCACACCACCACACCATCACCACACCACCACACCACCACCACACCACCCCCACCACACCACACCACCACACCACACCTAACCACCACACCCCCACCACATCATCACACCACCACAACACCACACCCCCACCACACCATAAAACCACCACCACACCAACACCCCACCACCATCACACAACCACCACAACACCACAACCACCACACCACCATCACACCATCACACCACCAACACACCACCACACCACCACCACACAACAAAAACAACATCACACCATCACACCACACCCTCACCACTCCATAAAACCACCACCACACCAACACCCCACCACCACCACACCATCAAACAACCACCACATCATAACACCACAACCACCACACCCCCACACCATCACACTACCACCACACCACCACACCACCACCACACAACAAAAACAACATCACACCACCACCACCACAAAATACCACCACCACCAACACACCAACACATTACCACACCACCACCACACCACCATCACACAACCACACCACCACAACACCATAACAACACCACACCCCACCACCACAAAACACCACCACCACACCACAACCACCACACCACAACCCCACCACAACACCACCACACCATCACACCACGACCACCACACCACCAACACACCAACACAACACCACACCACCACCACACCACACCACCATCACACAAACACCACAACACCAGAACAACACCACACCCCACCACCACAAAACACCACCACCACACCAAAACCCCACCACCACCACCTACACACCACAACACCACCACACGATCACACAATGACCATCAACACACCACCACAACACCACCACACCCCCACACCACCACACCACCACAACCCCATCACACCACAACACCATCACACAACAAAAACAACATCACACCACCACCACAAAACACCACCACCCCAACAACACCACACAACCACACCATCGCACCATGACCACCACACCACGACCACCACACCACCACAACACCACCACAAGACCATAACAACACCACACCCCACCACCACAAAACACCACCACCACAACACCACCACACCACAACCCAACCACCACATCACCACCACCAAATAGACACCACCACCACACCATGACAACCACACCACGACCACCACACCACCACACCACGACTACCACACCACCACACCACCACCACAACACCACACCAGCACACCATCACACCCACAACAAACCATCATACCAACACCAAACCCCCATGACACCATCACACCCCCACCACACCATTACACCACCACCACACCACCACCACACCACCACCACACCACCACCACACCACCACCAGCACACCATCACACAACCACCACACCCCACCACCACCACCCCACCACACAACACCACCACACCACCACACCACCACACCACCAAAACAACACCACAACACAACCACAACACACCACCACACCCCACCAACACAACACACCACCACCACACAACCACACCACCACACCACAACAACCCAACGACACACCACACCACCACACAACCACACCATATCACCCCACTACCACAACACGCCACCACAGCGTCACCACCACAGCATCACCACAACAAAACACCACCACACACCACCACCACACCACCACCACACCACAACAAAACACCAGCACACCACCACACCACAACAAAACACCACCACATCACACCACCATACCACAACCACAACACCACACCACCACCACCAACACATCAGACAACCACACCACCACCACCACACACCACCTCCACCCCACCACACCAACTCCACACCACTAAACCACACCACCACAACACAACACCACACCTCTCCACCACCACAACACACCACCACCACATCACCCCACCACCGCACCACACCCCCACACTACCACATCACACCCCCATATCAAACCACCACACCACCACCATCACCACCACACCATCACCACCACACCACCAAACCACCAGAACACCATCACAAAACACCACCACCACACAACCACACCACCACATCATCACCACCACACCACTAAACCACCAGAACACCACCACACCACCACAGCAACACCAAAGCCCACCACCACACAACCATACCACCACAGCACAACCACATCACCACATCACACCACCACACAACACCACTCCACCACACCTCACCACCTCCACCACCACACCTCACCACCTCCACACCACCACATCACACCACCACCTCCACCACCACACCTCACCACCTCACAACACCACCTCACAACACCACCTCACAACACCACCACCACACCACCACACCACCACACCACCACACCTCCACACCTCCACACCTCCACACCTAACCAACTCAACACCACCACAACCACACCACACCACACCACCACACCTCCACACCTCCACACCTCCACACCTCCACACCTCCACACCTAACCAACTCAACACCACCACAACCACACCACACCACACCACCACACAACACCACCACACCACCACACAACACCACCACACCACCTTACCTCACCACCACCACACCTCAACACCACAACAAAACCACACCACCACACCACACCACCAAAACAACATCACACCACACCACACACCCCCAACACACCATAACACCACCACCACACCGCCACCGCACCATCACACCCCCACCACACCATAACACCACCACCAAACCACACCACAACACTACCACACCACCACCACATCGCACCACAGCACAGCACCACAACACCGTCCACCACACCACATCCCACCACCACACCACAACACCGTACACACCACCACACCACCACCACACCCCACCACCACATCACAACACGATAACACCGTACACACGCCCACACCACAACACCGTACACACCACCACACCACACCACACCACCATACCACCACCACCACCACCACCACACACCACAACCACAACACCACATCACACCACCACCACCACATCAGACAACCACACCACCACCAAACCACCACACCACCACCACCACACACAACCTCCACCCCACCACACCAACTCCACACCACTAAACCACACCACCCCACCACCACAACACCACACCACCACATCACACCCCCATATCAAACCACCACACCACCACCACATACCCCCACCACACCATAACATCATCACACCACCACCACATCATCACACCACCACCACACCATAACACCACCACACCCCCACCACATCATCACACCACCATCCCACCACCACAACATCCCACCACCACAACACACCACCACCACACGACAACCCCACCACCACACCACCACCACATCACACCCCCATATCAAACCACCACACCACCACACACCCCCAGCACACCATAACACCACCATCACACCACCACCACATCACCACACCATCACACCACCACCACAACACAACACCACACCACCACACCATCACAACACCCCCACACCACCACGACCACACCATAACACCACCATTACACCACCACAACACCACCACCACACACCACAACACCATCACACAACCACCACACCCCACTACCACAACACACCACCACACACCAACACACCACCACATCAAATCACACCACTACCACAACAAAGCACCAGCACATCACCACACCACACCACCACCACACCACAACAAAACACCAGCACACCACCACCCAACACCACCATACAACCACATCAGACAACCACACCATCACTACACCACCACACCACCACCACACCATCACCACACCATCACCACACCATCACCACACCATCACACCACACCACAACACCACACCTAACCACCACACCCCCACCACCACATCACACCACCACCACAACACCACACCCCCACCACACCATAAAATCACCACACCACCACCACACCACCACACCACCACCACACCATCACACCACCAACACACCACCACACCCCCACCACACAACAAAAACAACATCACACCATCACACCACACCCTCACCACTCCAAAAAACCACCACCACACCAACACCCCACCACCACCACACCATCAAACAACCACCACATCATAACACCACAACCACCACACCATCACACTACCACCACACCACCACCACACAACAAAAAGAACATCACACCACCACCACCACAAAACACCACCACCACAACACCACACAACCACACAACCACACAACCACACCATGACCACCACACCACCAACACACCACCACACCATCAAACAACCAACACACCATCACACCACGACCACCACACCACCAACACACCAACACAACACCACACCACCACCACACCACCATCACACAACCACACCACCACAACACCATAACAACACCACACCCCACCACCACAAAACACCACCACCACACCACAACCACCACACCATGACCACCACACGATCACACCACCACCACACCACCACATCACACCCCCATATCAAACCACCACACCACCATCACACCACAACATCACACCACCACAACACCCCCACACCACCACACCTCCAAACCTCCACATCACACCACCACACAACACCACCACAACCACACCACGCCACCACACAACACCACCACACCACCTCACCACCACCACCACACCTCACCAACACCACAACAAAACCACACCACCACACCACACCACCAAAACAACATCACACCACACCACAACAACACCACGACCACACCAAACACCGCACCACCAAACCACCCCACCCCCACACTTCACCACCACACCACCTCACCACCACCACCACACCTCACCAACACCACAACAAAACCACACCACCACACCACACCACCAAAACAACATCACACCACACCACAACAACACCACGACCACACCAAACACCGCACCACCAAACCACCCCACCCCCACACTTCACCACCACACCACCCCCACACACCATAACACCACCACCACCACCACCACACCACAACACTACCACACCACCACACCACCACCACACCATCACACCCCCACAACACCATTACACCACCACCACACCACACCACAACACTACCACACCACCACCACATCGCACCACAGCATAGCACCACAACACCGTACACCCTACCACACCACCACACCATATCCCACCACCACACCACAACACCGTACACACCGTACCCACCACCACACCCCACCACCACATCACAACACCATAACACCGTACACACCACCACACCACCACATCACACCACCTCCACCCCACCACACCAACTCCACACCACTAAACCACACCACCCCACCACCACAACACCACACCTCTCCACCACCACAACATACCACCACCACATCACACCCCCATATCAAACAACCACACCACCACCACACACACCCACCACACCATAACATCACCACGCCCCCACTACATCATCACACCACCACCAAACCATCCAAACCAAACCAAGCACCACAACACACCACCACCACACGACAACTACATCACCCCACCACACCACCACCACATCACACCCCCATATCAAACCACCACACCACCACACACCCCCAGCACACCATAACACCACCATCACACCACCACCACATCATCACACCACCACCACATCATCACACAACCACCACACCATCCCACCACCACAACACACCACCACCACACCATCACACCACCACCACACCACCACCACCACCACCACACACCACACCACCACACCACCACACCCCACTACCACAGCACACCACCACACACCAACACAACAAAACACCACCACACCACCCCCACCACCACATCAAATCACACCACCAAACCACGACATCACACCACCACCACAACAAAGCACCAGCACACCACCACACCACACCACCACCACCATACCACCACCACCACCACACCATCACACCACAACCACAACACCACATCACACCAACACCACCACCACATCAGACAACCACATCACCCCACCACCGCACCACACCCCCACACCACCACATCACACCCCCATATCAAACCACCACACCACCACCACACACCCCCACCACACCATACCACCACCACACCACCACCACACCACCACCACACCATAACACCACCACATCATAACAACACCACACCATCCCACCACCACAACACACCACCACCACACAACCACATCACCCCACCACCACACCACCACACCAACACCACACCACCACACCACCACACCATCACACAACCACAACACCCCCACACCACCACGACCACACCATAACACCACCACCACACCATCACACCACCACCACAACACCACCACCACACACCACACCACCACACCACCACACAACCCCCACACCACCACCACACCCCCACCAAACCATCACACACCACAGGATCACATCAACACCACATGACCACACCATCACCACCACACCATCACCACCACACCACCAAACCACCAGAACACCACCACAAAACACCACCACCACACCACCACCACACAACCACACCACCACAGTACAACCACACCACCACATCATCACCACCACACCACTAAACCACTAGAACACCACAGCAACACCAAAGCCCACCACCACATCACCACATCACACCACCACACCACCACACCACCACACCACACCTCACCACCTCCACACCACCACATCACACCACCACACAACACCACCACACAACACCACCACACAACACCACCACACCACCACACAACACCAACACTCCACCACACCTCCACACCTCACCAACTCAACACCACCACACACCCACATCTCACCACCACATTACACCATCACACCACCACACCACCACACAACACCACCACAACCACACCACACCACCACACAACACCACACCACCACATCACCACACCTCACCACCACACCTCACCAACTCAACACCACAACAAAACCACACCACCACACAACCACCACCAAAACAACATCACACCACACCACAACAACACCACGACCACACCGCCACCACACCATCACACCCCCACCACACCATAACACCACCACCACACCACAACACTACCACACCACCACCACATCGCACCACAGCACAGCACCACAACACCGTACACCCTACCACACCACCAAACCACATCCCACCACCACACCACAACACCGTACACACCGTACACACCACCACACCACCACCACCACATCACAACACCATACAACACCATACACACCACAACACCGTACACACCACCACACCCCACCAACACACCATCACACCACCACCACCACCACCACATCAGACAACCACACACCACCTCCACCACACCAACTCCACACCACTAAACCACACCACCCCACCACCAAAACACCACACCTCTCCACCACCACAACATACCACCACCACATCATCCCACCACCGCACCACACCACCACATCACACCCCCACCACACCATAACATCATCACACCACCACCACATCATCACACCACCACACCATAACACCACCACACCCCCACCACATCATAACAACACCACACCATCCCACCACCACAACACACCACCACCACACGACAACCACATCACCACACCATCACACCACCACCACACCACCACCACACCATCGCAACACCCCCACACCACCACACCATCACACCACCACACCATCACACCACCACCACAACACCACCACCACCACACACCACAACACCAAACCACCACACCATCACACCACCACCACACCCCCACACCACCACCACACCCCCACCAAACCATCACACCACCACAGGATCACATCAACACCACACCACCACACCATCACCACCACACCATCACCACAAAACACCACCACAACCACACAACCACACCACCACAGCACAACCACACCACCACTAAACCACTAAACCACCAGAACACCACCACACCACCACAGCACACCACCACCACACCTCACCACCTCCACACCACCTCACCACCACACAACACCACCACTCCACCACACCACCACACCTCACCACAACACCACCACACCGCCACATCTCACCACCACATCACACCATCACACCACCACACCACAACCACACCACACCACCACACAACACCACCTCACCACCACCTCACCAACTCAACAACACCACACCGCCACATCTCACCACCACACCTCACCACAACACCACCACACCGCCACATCTCACCACCACATCACACCATCACACCACACCACCACTACCACACCACACCACACCACCACAACCACACCACACCACACAACAAAACCACACCACCACACCACACCACACCACCAAACCACCCCACCCCCACACCTCACCACCACACCACCCCCACACCATCACACCACCACCACAACACCACCACCACACACCACACCACCACACCACCACACAACCCCCACACCACCACCACACCCCCAACAAACCATCACACACCACATGATCACATCAACACCACATGACCACACCATCACCACCACACCATCACCACCACACCACCAAACCACCAGAACACCACCACAAAACACCACCACCACACCACCACCACACAACCACACCACCACAGCACAACCACACCACCACATCATCACCACCACACCACTAAACCACTAGAACACCACAGCAACACCAAAGCCCACCACCACATCACCACATCACACCACCACACCACCACACCACCACACCACACCTCACCACCTCCACACCACCACATCACACCACCACACAACACCACCACACAACACCACCACACAACACCACCACACCACCACACAACACCAACACTCCACCACACCTCCACACCTCACCAACTCAACACCACCACACACCCACATCTCACCACCACATTACACCATCACACCACCACACCACCACACAACACCACCACAACCACACCACACCACCACACAACACCACACCACCACATCACCACACCTCACCACCACACCTCACCAACTCAACACCACAACAAAACCACACCACCACACCACCACCACCAAAACAACATCACACCACACCACAACAACACCACGACCACACCGCCACCACACCATCACACCCCCACCACACCATAACACCACCACCACACCACAACACTACCAAACCACGACCACATCGCACCACAGCACAGCACCACAACACCGTACACCCTACCACACCACCAAACCACATCCCACCACCACATCACAAAACCATACAACACCATACACACCACAACACCGTACACACCACCACACCCCACCAACACACCATCACACCACCACCACCACCACATCAGACAACCACACACCACCTCCACCACACCAACTCCACACCACTAAACCACACCACCCCACCACCAAAACACCACACCTCTCCACCACCACAACATACCACCACCACATCATCCCACCACCGCACCACACCACCACATCACACCCCCACCACACCATAACATCATCACACCACCACCACATCATCACACCACCACCACACCATAACACCACCACACCCCCACCACATCATAACAACACCACACCATCCCACCACCACAACACACCACCACCACACGACAACCACATCACCACACCATCACACCACCACCACACCACCACCACACCATCGCAACACCCCCACACCACCACACCATCACACCACCACACCATCACACCACCACCACAACACCACCACCACCACACACCACAACACCACACCACCACACCATCACACCACCACCACACCCCCACACCACCACCACACCCCCACCAAACCATCACACCACCACAGGATCACATCAACACCACACCACCACACCATCACCACCACACCACCACAACCACACAACCACACCACCACAGCACAACCACACCACCACTAAACCACTAAACCACCAGAACACCACCACACCACCACACCACCACAGCACACCACCACCACACCTGTCCACCTCCACACCACCTCACCACCACACAACACCACCACTCCACCACACCACCACACCTCACCACAACACCACCACACCGCCACATCTCACCACCACATCACACCACAACCACACCACACCACCACACAACACCACCTCACCAACACCTCACCGACTCAACACCACCACACCGCCACATCTCACCACCACACCACACCACCACACCACCACACCACCACACATCACCACAACACCATCACACCGCCACATCTCACCACCACATCACACCATCACACCACCACACCACAACCACACCACACCACCACACAACACCACCTCACCACCACCTCACCAACTCAACAACACCACACCGCCACATCTCACCACCACACCTCACCACAACACCACCACACCGCCACATCTCACCACCACATCACACCATCACACCACACCACCACGACCACACCACACCACACCACCACAACCACACCACACCACACAACAAAACCACACCACCACACCACACCACCAAAACAACATCACACCACACCACACCACCAAACCACCCCACCCCCACACCTCACCACCACACCACCCCCACACCACCCCCAACACACCATAACACCACCACCATCACACCACAACACAACACAACACTACCACACCACCACCACACACCCCCACCACACCATAACACCACCACCACACCGCCACCGCACCATCACACCCCCACCACACCATAACACCACCACCACATCGCACCACAGCACAGCACCACAACACCGTACACCCTACCACACCACATCCCACCACCACACCACCGTACACCACCACACCACCACCACACCACACCACCATCACCACCACACCACCAAACCACCAGAACACCACCACAAAACGGTGCAGTACACCGTGCTCACCATCACACCACAACACCGTACACACCACCACAACACTGTACACACCACCACAACACCATACACACCATCATCACACCACCACCCCACCACACACCACACCACACCCCACTACCACACCACCACCACCACACTCCACTACCACACCCCACCACCACACCATCACCACACCATCACTCCACCACACACCACACCACTACCACACTCCACAGCCACACCACCACACCACCTCCACCCCACCCCCCTCTTGTTGTCTCGCTCTCTCTCTCTCCCCATCCCCCCTCTCTCCACCCCCTTCTCTCTCTCTTCATCCCCACCCCCTCTCGCTGTCTCTCTCTCTCTCTCTCTCTCTTGACACCCTGTCACCCCCTCATGTTTTGATTTATGTCTTCTGTGAGAAGGAATAACTAACAGATTTCCATTAATCTGGGAACCGAAGGAGCAACCCAATTCCACCATGGTTATGTTTCCATCAATCAGTTGGGAGATCGATAGACTATTTAGACCAGAACATTCCAAGGATTTTTCCTGAACGATATACTGTATATTCATCAGTAACTACATTTCCATTCACAATTTTTTTTTATGCGAGTAGGGGTTAGATCTTTGGTCCAGTAACCGAAAGGTCTCTGGTTCGAATCCCCGGGCCGTTGTGGTGGCATAATCTGTCGATGTGCTCTTTAGCAAGACACTTAACCCTACTTGCTCCTGTTAGACGTTCTGGAAAAGACTGTCTCCTAAGTGACGTAGATGTTTTAGCCACCACATCTGTGACGGGGAACAGGAAGTGTCGGTACAATTCTATAAATGCCCGACACACAATGTGTTTGTTCGACATGGCGGGATCTTTTTGTGTCGGTAAAATGAATTATGCGAGGAAACGGAGGTGGAAACAAATATTGATATAATAACCATCATATTGAAGTAAACTTGGAGTCAGGAGAAGATATGTTGTGTGGTCCTCCCACTACGACTCGGGAAACTACATCGTTTATTAGGCCACAGATGAAATAAGTGATGATGAACTTCACAGGATGGTGAAAGTGCCTGGTGACGAGCTTGATGCTGCTCCCCAATAAATATCGAGGGTTTTATTCTGGTGACATGATGATCGATGCTTGACTGCTGTTTGACAAACAAAAATAATGTTGCTCTTATCCATAATACATCTACATTTAGACTGACACATCTCTCATAAACTATACATTATAATGTGGATTATATCTCATAAACTATACATTATAATGTAGATTATATCTCATAAACTATACATTATAATGTGGATTATATTTCATAAACTATACATTATAATGTAGATTATATCTCATAAACTATACATTATAATGTAGATTATATCTCATAAACTATACATTATAATGTTGATTATATCTCATAAACTATACATTATAATGTAGATTATATCTCATAAACTATACATTATAATGTGGATTATATCTCATAAACTATACATTATAATGTAGATTATATCTCATAAACTATACATTATAATGTGGATTATATCTCATAAACTATACATTATAATGTAGATTATATCTCATAAACTATACATTATAATGTGGATTATATCTCAAACTATACATTATAATGTAGATTATATCTCATAAACTATACATTATAATGTGGATTATATCTCATAAACTATACATTATAATGTAGATTATATCTCATAAACTATACATTATAATGTGGATTATATCTCATAAACTATACATTATAATGTGGATTATATCTCATAAACTATACATTATAATGTAGATTATATCTCATAATCCACATTATAATGTATAGTTTATATCTCATAAACTATACATTATAATGTGGATTATATCTCATACACTATACATTATAATGTAGATTATATCTCATAAACTGTACATTATAATGTAGATTATATCTCATAAACTATACATTATAATGTAGATTATATCTCATAAACTATACATTATAATGTGGATTATATCTCATAAACTATACATTATAATGTGGATTATATCTCATAAACTATACATTATAATGTAGATTATATCTCATAAACTATACATTATAATGTGGATTATATCTCATAAACTATACATTTATAATGTGGATTATATCTCAAACTATACATTATAATGTGGATTATATCTCAAACTATACATTATAATGTGGATTGTATCTCATAAACTATACATTATAATGTGGATTGTATCTCATAAACTATACATTATAATGTTGCTCTTATCCATATTACATCTTCATTTAGACTGACCTACCTTTACTTCACCTGGGAGCTGCTGGCTAGAGACCACATGTCAAGACCAGAGTAGGTACATTTGGCTAGAGACCACATGTCAAGACCAGAGTAGGTACATTTGGCTAGAGACCACATGTCAAGACCAGAGTAGGTACATTTGGCTAGAGACCACATGTCAAGACCAGAGTAGGTACATTTGGCTAGAGACCACATGTCAAGACCAGAGTAGGTACATTTGGCTAGAGACCACATGTCAAGACCAGAGTAGGTACATTTGGCTAGAGACCACATGTCAAGACCAGAGTAGGTACATTTGGCTAGAGACCACATGTCAAGACCAGAGTAGGTACATTTCTCATAAACTATACATTATAATGTGGATTATATTTAAAAAACTATACATTATAATGTGGATTATATCTCATAAACTATACATTATAATGTGGATTATATCTCATAAACTATACATTATAATGTGGATTATATTTCAGAAACTATACATTATAATGTGGATTATATTTAATAAACTAGACATTATAATGTGGATTATATTTAATAACCTAGACATTATAATGTGGATTATATTTAATAACCTATACATTATAATGAGGAATATATTTAATAAACTATACATTATAATGAGGAATATATTTCAGAAACTATGCAGTTTATATAAAAACTGTTTTAAAAATTAATTTCTTAGTGAAAACCTGGTAACAGGCTAAATAAAGTTACAGTTAAAATGCCAGATTTCATAACCAGTGCCGGTGTATAGTTCATCTCCTTTCCAGACAATTTCAATGCCGATTCAGCAGTTAAAATGCCAGATTCACTCTATTTTTCAAGACACTAGTTTTGTTAATTGGTTTCCATCCAATTGGTGAAACATTCTAAAGTGAATATTTAAAATAGTGCACACAGAAGACACCAGTGGTGTTTCCTGATTGCTGCAGATATTAAGCAGGGAGGGATGACACAGTGCACATAAAATGTAATTTTTCTTTTGTTTTCATGTACTGAATAAAAACCTAAAGGTCGACGTGTTTCCATCACATTCTACATTGTACGCATCATTTTTTTCACAAAAACTGTTGGGAATATTTTGTTATTTAACACATCTCTCTCTCGCTCTGTTCCATCTCCCTCTCTCTCTCTCTCTCTCTCTCTCTCTCTCTCTCTGTGTTCCATCTCTCTCTCTCTGTGTTCCATCTCTCTCTCTCTCTCTCTCTCTCTCTCTCTCTGTGTTCCATCTCTCTCTCTCTCTGTGTTCCATCTCTCTCTCTCTCTCTCTCTCTGTGTGTTCCATCTCTCTCTCTCTCTCTGTGTGTGTGTTCCATCTCTCTCTCTCTCTCTCTCTCTCTCTCTGTGTTCCATCTCTCTCTCTCTCTCCCTCTCTCTCTGTGTTCCATCTCTCTCTCTCTCTCTCTCTCTCTCTCTCTCTCTCTCTCTCTCATCTCTCTCTCTCTCTGTGTGTGTTCCATCTCTCTCAATTAAATTTCAATTCAGGGGGCTTTATTTGCATTGGAAACAAATGTTTACTTTGTCAAAGAAAGTGAAATGGATGAACCAAAGTGAAATGGATGAACCAAAGTGAAATGGATGAACCAAAGTGAAATGTCTATATAGTGTCCCCCTCTCCCTCCCTCCCTACCTCCCAATATTGCTCTCGCTCTCCCTCTCGCTCTCCCTCTCTCTCCTTCTGTCTCCCCCTCTCCCTACCTCCCAATCTCGCTCTCCCTCTCCCTCTCTCTCCTTCTGTCTCCCCCTCTCCCTACCTCCCAATCTCGCTCTCCCTCTCTCTCCTTCTGTCTCCCTCTCTCCCTCCCCTCTCTCTCTTACTCTAAGTGCTCTGCTGTCACTGAATGTTGCGTTAAACACACAGACTCCCTCATGCATCCTTCTCCTGGACCAGCGACTCTAACAGGAAATGTGTCATCCTTCCCTGCATCCTTCCCTCCATCATTCTCTCTCTCCCTCCCTCCCATTGAGTGCTAAAATGTTTCTCTCCCCAGGGGACCTGCTCTGCCTCACTGATCAATCTGTTGAGATGCTCTCTTTCATTTTCCTACCTATCCATCTATCCATCTTCCTGTCTCTATGCATCTCTTTATCTGATGTCTTCTTTCTTCAACCTGTCTCCCTCCTTCTATCCCTCCCTGCTCTCTCTCTCCATCCCTCCTTCTATCCCTCCCTGCTCTCTCTCTCCATCCCTCCTTTTATCCATCCCTGCTCTCTCCATCCATCCATCCCTCCTTCTATCCCTCCCTGCTCTCTCCCTCCATCCCTCTTTCTATCCCTCCCTGCTCTCTCACTCCATCCCTCTTTCTATCCCTCCCTGCTCTCTTCCTCCATCCCTCCTTCTATCCCTCCCTGCTCTTTCTCTCCCTCCCTCTCTCTCTTCATCCATCCCTCTTTCTCTCCCCCCCTGCTCTCTTCCTCCATTCCCCCTTCTCTCCCTCCCGGCTTTCTCCCTCCCTGCTCTCTTCCTCCATCCCCCCTTCTCTCCCTCCCTGCTCTCTTCCCTCCCTGCTCTCTCTCTCTCCACCCCTCTTTCTCTCCCTCCCTGCTCTCTCCCTCCCTGCTCTCTCCCTCCCTGCTCTCTCTCTCTCCCCACCCCTCTTTCTCTCCCTCCCTGCTCTCTCCCTCACTGCTCTCTCCCTCCCTGCTCTCTTCCTCCATCCCCCTACTCTCCCTCCCTACTCTCCCTCCCTGCTCTCTCCCTCCCTGCTCTCTTCCTCCATCCCCCCTTCTCTCCCTCCCTGCTCTCTTCCTCCATCCCCCCTTCTCTCCATCCCTGCTCTATCCCTCCCTGCTCTCTCTCTCCAGCCATCCCTCCTTCTCTCTCTCTCTCTCCATCCATCCCTCTTTCTCTGCCTCCCTGCTCTCTTCCTCCATTCCCCCTTCTCTCCCTCCCTGCTCTATCCCTCCCTGCTCTCTCCCTCCATCCCTCCTTCTATCCTCCCTGCTCTCTCCCCCCCTGCTCTCTTCCTCCATTCCCCCTTCTCTCCCTCCCGGCTTTCTCCCTCCCTGCTCTCTTCCTCCATCCCCCCTTCTCTCCCTCCCTGCTCTCTTCCCTCCCTGCTCTCTCTCTCTCCACCCCTCTTTCTCTCCCTCCCTGCTCTCTCCCTCCCTGCTCTCTCCCTCCCTGCTCTCTCCATCCATCCACCCCCCTGTCTCTCCCTCCCTGCTCTCTTCCTCCATTCCCCCTTCTCTCCCTCCCGGCTTTCTCCCTCCCTGCTCTCTTCCTCCATCCCCCCTTCTCTCCCTCCCTGCTCTCTTCCCTCCCTGCTCTCTCTCTCTCCACCCCTCTTTCTCTCCCTCCCTGCTCTCTCCCTCCCTGCTCTCTCCCTCCCTGCTCTCTCCATCCATCCACCCCCCTGTCTCTCCCTCCCTGCTCTCTTCCTCCATTCCCCCTTCTCTCCCTCCATGCTCTCTCCCTCCCTGCTCTCTCTCTCTCCACCCCTCTTTCTCTCCCTCCCTGCTCTCTCCCTCCCTGCTCTCTTCCTCCATTCCCCCTTCTCTCCCTCCCTGCTCTCTCCCTCCCTGCTCTCTCTCTCTCCACCCCTCTTTCTCTCCCTCCCTGCTCTCTTCCCTCCCTGCTCTCTTCCTCCATCCCCCTTCTCTCCCTCCCGGCTTTCTCCCTCCCTGCTCTCTTCCTCCATCCCCCCTTCTCTCCCTCCCTGCTCTCTCCCTCCCTGCTCTCTTCCTCCATCCCCCTTCTCTCCCTCCCTGCTCTCTCCCTCCCTGCTCTCTTCCTCCATCCCCCCTTCTCTCCCTCCCTGCTCTCTCCCTTCCTGCTCTCTCTCTCCCTCCATCCCCCCTTCTCTCCCTCCCTGCTCTCTTCCTCCATCCCCTCTTCTCTCCCTCCCTGCTCTCTCCCTTCCTGCTCTCTCTCTCCCTCCATCCCCCCTTCTCTCCCACTCTGCTCTCTTCCTCCATCCCCCCTTCTCTCCCTCCCTGCTCTGTCTGCTGTATTTGATCCCACCTGAAAACTGTTGTTCTGATTAAAGAAGCAATAAAACTGGCCTTCTGTAGACTAGTTGAGTGTCTGGAGCATCAGCATTTGTGGGTTCGTTTACAGGCTCAAAATGTCCAGAAACAAATAACTTTCTTCTGAAACGTGTCAGTCTATTGTGGTGTTCTCTTGTTCTGAGAAACAAAGGCTATTCCATGCGAGAAATTGCCAATGAACTAAAGTACTTCACAGAACAGCACAAACTGGATCTAACCAGAATAGAAAGGGGAGTGGGAGGCCCCGGTGCACAAGTGAGCAAGTTGAACTTTTGAATGTGAATGTATGTAGTGTCACAGCGGCATTGGACTAAGGTACAGTGGAATAGTATAGAGTACAGTATGTACATATGAGATGGGTGATGCAATATTTACACACAATTAAAGTGACTAAGATAACGAAGAACAGTATAAAGTACAGTATATACATATGAGTTGAGTAATGCAAGATACGGAGACATGATTAAAGTGGCTAGTGTTGCATTTCCTTAAAGTGGCCAGTGATTCCTAATCTACGTCTATAGGCAGCAGCCTCTGATGTGTTAGTGATGGCTGTTTAACAGGCAGTGGTGTAGTATAGAATACAGTTTGTACACGTGAGATGGGTGATGCAATGTGTAAACACAATTTAAAAGTGACTAAGATACCGTAGAATAGTGTGAAGTGCAGTTTATACACATGAGATGAGTCATGCTAGATACGGAACATTATTACAGTGACTAGTGATCCATTTCTAAAAGTGGCCACTGATTCCTAGTCTGTCTATCGGCAGCCGCCTCTGATGTGCTAGTGGTGGCTGTTC